>NW_024884722.1:25228398-25423071 GCF_019232065.1 Centrocercus urophasianus
AAACAAAAAAAAAAAAAAACATCAACAAGAAAAGGATTTTTTTTTTTTTTTTAACAGAAATCACAAAATGAAAACTAGGGAGAAACAACAAACAACATGGCCTTCTTTTGTGTGTAATGTATTGAGCTACTGATTACATTGCTTTGGAACAAGACTGCAGTCGTGAGACACAAAGACTGTTCCTCCTCAGTGCGCTGACATTTCTGCATTTTCTCTAAAATCACAATACAGTAACAGACAAATTTGTTTTACAGTTTTCTTGGCCTTATTTCTGACTGCTGTCGTACTGTAAGTGTAGAAATTGTGGTCTTGAATAGTTGGAATGCCAGGATAAATTTTTAATGCATGCGTGCACATAGTAACACTTTTTGAGGGTGCATTTTACACAGATGTCACTGTGTGCACATCTTTGAGCAACAGCCTTCATGATCTCTTTGTGTATGTGCTTCCAAAATACGGCCTTTTCCAGATGTAAAATATTTTTTTTGTCCAGTTCTCTTTTTTTATATGTTGTACATCATGCTCCCCTACCCTGAAAAGGAAAGAAAATAAAAGAAAAATAACAAAATGAGAAACCCTAAACAGCAACATCGAGAACAGGTATCACAGTTATATACTGGATGCAGTGGGATGTTAGTGTCCCTAAGAAATGCTAGTAATTAGAAAAGAAATGGCCAGGTCAGGATTCATAAAAGTTGCACTGAAAAATGTAAACACTCAGTATTACATGGCATAAATATCTCAATACAATATAAACTTCATTTGTGGAAGGTAATATATTAACCTGAGATTTGCTATTCAGAATAATTTAGCTGGAGGGATATGATTCAAGGAAAAGAAGGAAGGAAGAGCAAAGAGGCAAAAGTAGATCTCTATTGCAGATTTCTTTTGGTTATTATATTTCATGTGGCCACCAGTAAACTGATACCTGATAGATTTTTCTGTTGTATATTGATCAACCAGTTCTCTGAGCCATGTTCACAGGTGTGTTGATAAATGATGGTGGTGGGGAATTTGATAAAATACATAAGGCATTACCATTGAATTGATTTTTATTTTATGCGAACGTTCAGATGAAATATCAGAAAGCCTCTTCATACTGTTGATTACTAAAAAATTGAATTTGTTTTTGATGATATGCTTAGATTGTATGACAGAGGAGGTTATATAGAATAAGTAGAATAAGTTGATGGGCCGGGAAGACTTTTCTGACTCTTTTAAAATTTCTCATGAATTTCTTTGGAGTGACAAATCTGGTGCTAAGGACACTTTGGGTACTTGTTTGTATTTCTGATCTGCCAGTTACTGAACACTGTGAAAGACAAAAAACGGTAACCCATTCCAGTTTTTAAAATTCTGAATTACTAGCCTTTTAAAATGTGTTATTTCTCTTTGTCAGTTAGTTTTGTTGCTTCACAATTTGAAACCATTTGCAAGTATCACTTTGTTATCTTTTTTTTTTTTTTTTTTTTAACCTTTTAATTTGCTGTACAGCCTTACACAGAGAGCCTGTATGAACTCCTGTGGCTTACGCCATTAGAGAAAGGAAAAGTGTGCTACAGTAATTGAATTGTGTGGTAGATTTTCCTTAAGCTTATATTTCAGGGAGTTAGCTGATTTAGTGACAAGCTAGCTTTTCTTTTTTTGCAGGTTTGGTACTTGGAAAGTTAGTAACTAATGGACAAGGCTACAGTCAGAAAATGAATGTGCATTAATGCTGCCATCAGGAAAAAAAGTACAAATTTGTGAAAGCTGAGAGTTACTTATTTCTGCAGGGACATTTAGGACTTTTGTACCCCAGTTCATACCTCGCCATTTAATTATTTTACCTCTGTTAAAATGTATTATGTGTGTTGGCTATTATGTAAAACAAATTAATACATGTTTGCCTAATGTTCAGTACAGCAGAAAAAAAGCTGTTACAGGAGATTATTGTTGTTTTCACCTGAATCATTATCAAAAAGTGACAGGTTGCCATTAACATAGAAATATTTTATTGGCATAACTGAAACAGTCGCCATTTAACATAACATAGTCTGCTATGTTACACACATTGTAAAGCAGGCAGTACCAAAGTCTCCTGGCAAAACAAAATGAGTGCTACATTTTCACATTAGATTTTTTTTTTTTCCCCACAAGGAAAATTTATTCTTTCTGGTGGTGATAAATTGACCAAATCCTCCAGTTGATTCAAAGAGTAACTTTGAGTATTCCTTAATAAATGCAGATTTCCTTTAAAGCTATTTGCTCCAAACTAAAAAGATTACCAATTGTTTATCTGTGGCATTTGCACTGAAATTATTAACTAGGGTATTGGCTGTGCATTGATTTGTAACATCTCTGCTTTGAACTGTTTATCTGTGATCTAGCTAGTTGACTGTTCAAAAGACAGTATCTGTAAGAATGGAGCTGAATGAAAAACTGTAATTCTTGGCACAAATTAAATCTTTCACATAAGCTAATATTCAGAAAACATTGCTTTGGGCACTTTTTAGACTTAAGGATTCTTTGATTTATTAAAAGCTTACTTGTTCTAAGAGAGTTTTTCATGAAGTTATATAATATTTCAGACATATTTGGATTTTGGATGTGGAATTTAGAAAGAAAACAATAAATGTTCTATTTCCTAGCCATAGAAGGGCAGAAAACAGGTTTATTTATGCCCTGTTCAGGGCCAAGTCATATTTCAGCTAAGGGAATAAAACTGCAGACTTCAGCTCTTCTCTTTTGGCAAAGCAAGTGGTAAGGAAAATTGAATTTCCTCTTTTCTAGCATTGAAAATATTTTTTTTTTCTTGGTAGTTTCTATCTGCTTTAATTCATCAACTTTCTAAGCAGCTCTGTCTTCAAAAGGTGCAAATAGGTTACAAAAGACTGAGCAAAGGCTTGTGGGGGTTGTATTGTGTGACTTTCTCTTTTACTGAAGGAGAATCCTCTCTTGTATTTAAGAACTCTTACCCAGACTGTTGTTACCGACTCCTGAAAAACTAGTAAGAGTAAATGGTGGGGAAAACAACAAACCACGTACTGGCCCTCACTTTACCCCACCAAAGAAAAAGCAGATGTGGAGAAGTCTCAATTTTCCCTTCCCCTTTTGTAGCCCATTTGATGGAAAAAGAAGCCTCCTTGAATTTTAGCCTGAGGAATGTAACAATAGCAAAAAGGGGAAGCTGTTGTACATTTTTTGAGAAGGGAATGTTATGAAGAAAGTAATAAATGTTTTGGATGTTCACTGCCATTTAAGAGACGAGACCCAGAATGAAGATAAAGAAAATGATAGTTGTGTGTATTTCGTCCAAGGAATGATACATACTAATTAAAGCAAAAGCTGATTTTTGAAGGCGAGTTATTCCTCATTACGCAGTATTTAAAAAAATGTGTGAAAAGTAGTCATTATGTTTAAGATAACTGAGAAGAAAAAAAAAAATAAGCTGACAGGTGGTAGCAAGTGTTCTGATGAATTTTATGACCAAATCTGTAAAAAGAACTTGATGATACTGATAGCTCTGTTTCAGAAATTTATAGAGCCCAGATATGTCATGTTTAGCCCTTGCCCTTTTTGGGTGAAAGTTCCTTCTGTATTTTCTCTGTATCGCATTATCAGAAAGTGATTCAGGATGGATGGAACATGAGGGTCTAGTTCAACCTCCTACTTATAGCTGGGCCATAAGGGCAGAGATTTCATGGCCTTTCTGAGCATCTGTTCGTTGTTCTTGTGGACCTCATTATTTTCACTGTTTTGTTAGTAGTTTTTTTTTCTCTTTTTCTGATCTTCTCCTGTTTCATTTCAGCTATTATGCCATTCATTAGCCTTACATCTCAGTAAAGATGGGAAAGACCAGAGTCAGTTAATCTATTAATGCCAACATACTTTCCTGACTAGAATTTCTAATTAGCATAGGAGATGAGACATGTATGCTTATTTAATAAACTTTTCTCAGGATCTGCTGGTGAATGTTGTGTCAGGTATAAATGTAGCTGGTGCTATTTGGGGTAGTTAGTTCTGCAGTATTAGTCAAAGTGCTACTTGCTATAGAGGAGGAAATGGGGGATATTTATCAGTCACCATATTTGTGATCAGATATAAGAAATAGAAATGTACCGTAAGAATTGTGTTGTGAGTATCATAACACTAGCAGAAAAGTCCTTCTATGTGACTGAGACAAAAAGGAAGGAAAAGGTGTTACAGTTCAGTGCTACCTAATATAGATGAGGTGGCCTTATAGGCAGTGTTTTCAGGACTTGCCACGATTTAGAAGTCAAATAAAGATTGAAGGAGTTTATTCTGTTGCTCTTTGAGAAGCTGGGGTTTTTGATGATGTTTTCTTGGGAAGGGAAATTACAGCTTTAGTTAATTTTTATTGAATGTTCATTATAGTTATTTTGGTGAAAACAAACCATTTTAAGAGAGATAGATTATTAATATAGTTACCCAGGTTAATAGTCTGAATAAAAGAGGCTGTTTACTTGCTTGAGTGCTAGATTTCTTTTACTACCTTACTCCTGCTTTCATGTCCTGCTACAGTTTTCAATTCATTTTTCTGTCTTGTCCTAGAAAATTAGCATCATATTATAGTGTACTAACACATGAAAAATGTTCTCTTTCCCCCTGTATTGTCGTGAATAATTGGAGTATGAAACATTTCCTTTAAGTTTTAGAATCAAAATTGATCTAAGTATTTTCAGCCACTTTTATAGCTAAAAGAGGGAGAAGAGCACTTCTGAGACCTATTTCAACAGAACAAATTTATAAAAAAAGATGAAGTGAATTGCCCCTTGAATATATCTTTTCTCTCAGATGACCTATGAAAGGTGTGTTTAAGATGAGAAGGCCAAATGATGATGTGGGGGAAGAGTTATATTGAGTTCATTTCAGCACTGCATGTTTCTTCAGAGAAGTTTCCTTGATCTTATAGACCTAGGGAAAAGAGGACTGTGTGGTTAAAGAAATGACCCCTACCCAACTGTGAATGCTTACGTTTTGTTGGTTTTGTTTTTTTTTTTTTAGCTCTCTTTATTTCTTGCCTATCCAGATGTCTATGCTTTTTATCTACTTTTTATATGTCTTTTCTTTATTGATTCTTTGTTTTTCCCTATGCATACAGGCTGTATGCTTTTGCAATGTACTTCTTGGCTTCAGAGACCCTGGAGCCTGATTCATGGAAGGCTGTAGGAAGGCAGAAGCTAATGTGCTGAGATTTTGACAGTTCTTCCTTTATTTCCAGGATATTTTGGAATAAATCAGGATGCTGAGTGGGAAACTAACCATCCAGGAATTTCTCTGTAGGCTGAATTTTGTGCCCAGAAAGTGAGAATAAAAACTGAAATATAAGCTGTTAGCATCTTAAACCATCCGCATCTTACTGAGATGATGTTAAAATGAAAGATGTAAAGAAAGAAAACTCTGGAAAGCATTAATGTTGTTGTAAGATTCTCACTCGTACAGAGTGAGAAGTTTTTGGTAATATGAAACCTTCTTTAGTCAATCAAGCTGATTGCTTTAGTATGCCAGCTCTTTAATTAATAGGCACAGTCTTTAAGAAATATTTTTATTTTTAAGGATTTTCTCCTGGGTTTTTTGCTTTTTAGTTTGCTTGATTTTGTTTGTTTGTTTTGTTTTTAGTTTTCCAGAGTTTGTAAGCTAGTGATTTGGAATCATTTTATGCATATGTGAATGAAAGCAAACTTCAATGAGAGGCTGCCAACTCAATCAATATTTTGCTCACCCTAAGGTAAAATCTGGAAAAAGAAAAGCAAATTTAAGTTAGTATTTCCTCTGAACAAAAATGAAGATAATGTGTCATACTACCTGATGAAGTATCTGAAAATGTACAAAGTAAAAGGACTCGGTGTAAAATTATTACTCTCACCCTTCAAAGGTCGTCTGCAGTGACTCATGCATATAATGACAGATCCTGAAGAACTTTCAGTAACTTTAAGGGGAGCCATCTACTCTTTCGTCTGCCCACATTCATCTTCATGTTCCATCACTGAGTTTAGTCAGTCCAGTCATGCTTAGATTGCCCTTCATAAGTCAATACTGTTTGTTCCTAATCATCTTCTGTCCTTCACTGGCCTAGAAATGCCTTCCATGAGGCTTTTTTACTTTGTTTTCCCAGGAACTGAGGTGGGTGCCTCAGGAAATTACCTAGATCTTCCTTCTCCCTTTTCTTTTTTTTTTTTTTTTGAAGTTGTATGTAACAATTTACCTTTATTTACATTTGAGATTTCAGCTGTGAGGGTTTTGGATGTGCTGTGCATTTTTTTAATGCATGAGTAAATTGGATTTGTGCAGCATGTTTCTCAGTATGACTCTTGGTCTGAGGCAGAATGAATGTTGACAGCTAGATAGATTAGCAACAAATAATGTCAAAAAATATCATGTAGTTTTAATTTTAGCAGGTAGAATATATTTAGTGAATACAGTCAGAGAAGAGAATACATTTTTTTTTCCCCTTTTTCTGAGTAATTTTTCTACACTCTTATTTGTTTTAAATTCCTTCATTGGAGTTGGCAGGGACTTGCAACATTAGGTGGTGACCGGTGATCTCATTTGAACAATGACTGGAATATAGATACTGTGTTAAAACTTTTAGAAAAAGTCCAAGTGCCAAGAAAATTTGTTAAATAAAATTGCAGATGCGGTCGTAGTGTTTTCTCTGGATGTCTGTGTGTAGGAAAGTGGTGGGAATTAAAAGAAACAGCTTTGTTTTTATGCAAATACAAGAAGAATAGGAATGCCCTGAACTGAATTATGTTTTTTTGTTTGAAGTTTCTTTGCTTGCTATTTTCTAATGGCAGCAGTTGGTAAAAGATAGGGATCTTTTTGGTTGGGTTTAAGTATCACTTATTAGTTTGTACATCCAATTTTATTGTTTAGGCCTTGCAGCCTGTATATGTACTGTTTCCCATCTTTTCTTCAAGAGACAAAATAGAGTCGTTAAGAATATGCACAGGCAGAACAAGCAGGGCTGACAAAGTTACTACAACTAAACTTTTCTTTTTGTACTGATCTTAAAGAATGGGGAGATGTTTCTGAATGGGTTTGGAGAGTTCCATATTCACAGAAGCATTCTGTGATGCAGCAGTTTCATAAACTGAACTAGAGTTTGTAATTTTGTTAGAGACAGAATCCCAAGATACACGTCTGATGCAGTTTGTAATTCAGGATTACCTGTTGGTATGTTTTGTCTGTTTGCTATCATAGTTTAGCAATTTATTTTGTAAAGTAAAATGCAATTCAGTGCTAATAATACAAAATAGTAATAATCTGAGTTTACAATAAATTTATGTATTCTGAATTATGTTTTATGGTTTAATGCAAGAGAAGTTTCATAGTGGTGCTTCTGAAGATATGATACGACTAATACCTTCCCATCCTGTCTTTCTAATGTACAGAAGTCTCTGAGAGACAACAGTTCTTAGGTTTATGTAGAAAGAGAAATTCAATAACCAATACAGAAACTTTCAAGTGTTTAAGCTTTAAATCTGCAAACATATTCTGATTTTGTATTTTATCCTTTATACTGTAAGTTTTATTTTATGTTTATATTACTTTGTCCATCCACTAAAAATAGAATATGCCCTTTGCTGATACAAACTGGAATTGTAGCATAATACATACTCATTCTTTCTGTAACCCATGATGCTCCTGCTAATGTTCTCTAGCTTGATCAGCATTCCTCCTCAGGTCTGTTACCCTTTGGTTTTATGGCCTGTTTTTCTTATTTTGATGCCTGTTTTTTGTTTTTTTTTTTTTTTTTTTTTGTTCTTCATCTGTTGTCCTTCCTGCTGATGTTCTTTTTTTTTCCCCCCATTGCTATATATTTATCAAAAACTGATTTGTTGATCAGAAATACAACTTTACTGTTGCTACTGGAAAAGCTGATGTTCGGCAAAGCAGAAGCATTGTAATCTCTTCTAGAAAAGAAGTTGTATAACTTTTCAAATATAAACAACATTGTTTGCTTGGCACCCTTCTGAATTAATCTGTGCTTTCGTTTTCAGCTGTGTGAACCCACTGCTTGCTTCTATCAGCTTTTAAGAAGCTATTTCCTAGTTCTGCTCCTCCCGGTCAAGTTTTTATTCATTTTAAAGTGCTCACATTATGCATGGGTAACTTGGAAATGCTAGTATGTCATGCTCCTGTTGTATTTATGTGCATTCTAACAATTTTTCTGGCTGATGTATATTGACATCAAATTCCCTCCTGTCAGGTCATAATGTTGCATAGACCAGAGTCAAATAGCAAAGACAAGTTCAAGATAAGTGTCCCTTTTGAGCATTCCAGAGTTTTCAAAGTGTGTCAAAAAGCTTGATTTGATTTTGTCTCAGCATATGGCAACTAAATCCACTAAAAAAAAAGAAGTCAAAAAGAACACAGTGAAAACAGCTTTGCAGTTCTGAAATGTCTCTGTAGGAGGTGATTGCCAGATGGAAATGTTTGATTTCTAAGGAAGATGGAGTCAGCTTGCTTCAACCCCTATCCATCGCAAAGACACTGCTGGATACCTCTTTGTTTAACTACGTAACTAATACTTATTCAGCTCCCATTTGCAAGTTTGTATTACGTAATCAAATGTTGATGACGCTCTGTAAACATTAAATATTTATTATACTCAGAAGATAGTAATTGCTCTGATATATGTTGTTTTCTTACAGTCTTATGAAAAAATAATGATGTTCTATTGCATCTTTAATCCCTTTTATGGGGTAATTTGAGGATGCTTATTTTTTTGTGTAAGCTTTTGACTAAGAACATCATCTGTAAATCCTCTAGTGTCTCATACAGGAACTGGCATCTAAAAGCAGGGACTTCGTGACTTTCTTAAGTTCTATGTCATACATATATTTTACATTGGTTAACATCTCCCTGTCCTTAAAAATCATGTTTAGCTTTATACTAGTATACTAGGAGTGTAGTATTTAGAATGTATAGGTATTTACACAGGAGAAAAAGCACTGTAATGTGTATATAATTTGATTGTTAAGGTAAAAATTAATAGCTTATAGCTATGCTGTGTCAAATCATTTAGATCGAGTTGGCAATAAACCAGTTGCCACAGTGTACAAAAGATGAAGAAAAAGACATTTCTTCATTTTTTAAATGTGGTTTATGTTTGTGAAGTGATAATGAATTCTAATGAGGGAAATTCTAGTAAGAGAGTTTTGTAGGAATGAAAGCTTAATATTGGAATGACAGAGTTGATTGAAGAGGGGATATTGTGAGGCGAGAGAACTTAATGAAATAATGTAGATGTACAGGCAGGCTGGTGATGCTATCTGTTGATAACTGATTAATTAAGAAGCATATTTGTACACTAATATTATATAAAATATTCATAGTAACATAGTAAGTGACAAGAAGTATTGGTATAAAAATGTACTACAACCTGTTACAGCAAATAACCAGCGTGCATTTTATAATAACGTAGCATATTGCACTAATCCAACATACGATTTTAATGCTAGCCAAACATATTTCTCTATTAACGTAAGATTTATCATAAAGATCCTAACATGCAGGTTTAAAGAAATTACTTGTTGGGGTTATTATTTTTTTGTCAGTGATTAATCTTTTATAGAACCTTTTATCACCGTAGTTTTGAGAGAGTCAATAATAAGTAACAGTAATAATCCCTTCAAATTTTAATTCATACTACAAATATTCATGATTTATGTAAGACTTTATGGGTTTGATGTATTTTAACATTTCATAACTGAGTATTTTATTATTGTCCATAGGATAGTATGAGAGTACCTCCAATTTCCATCAATCATTACGTTTAAGGATTTCAGAGAGTTCAGTTTAAGTGTCATGTTTTAAGTTTGTTATCCAAGCCTGTGTTGGCCAATGTGTTTCCACTGGAAGAAAAATAAAACACAGTTCAATGTAGAATGTGTCCGATGGTGTAAAAGACATGCAGTCTAAAAATGAATGTTGTTTCATTTGCAGAAAGCCATATTCTTGAGGACGTAAACAAGTGTATCATTGCATTGAGAGAGCAAAATGCTGATGACTTAGATCGTGCAGCAGGTGCGATCCGAGGGCGTGCTTCAAGAGTAGCTCATATTGTTTCGGGTGAGATGGACAATTATGAGCCAGGGGCTTACACTGAAAGAGTGATGAAGAATGTTCAGTATTTAACCAAGAGTGGTAAGTCTCATTTCTAAACTATGTTTCCAATTTCTTAAGTAGTATAAGCATTCTTTTGTACGCTACATTTAAAAGAAACTGTGATTTTCCTAATCTAAGCATTAATTATGCACTTACGTTTCATCGTGTGGTATGTTATCTCCTTTCAGAATGATGTCCAGTTAAGATGATACCATACAGTTTGAAAATATGTTTTAAAAAAGAAATTACTTTTTTTTATATAAGGATTTCAACATTCGGAAGATCTGCACTGGAGATTTTACATCAACACAATTAGCAATATCTGGAAACTTTCAAGTGATGAGGCAGCAGCTTTCTGCTGTGTTTTATTGGCCTCACTGCTTCTGCTTTAGGTAGATAAAAGGCAAGCTTACAGGGAAGGAGAATTTTTGTATTTGTTTAAGCCTACCACTTTAAAGATTATTGAATTAAACACCATCAGATATTTTCACATTTGCTATGCAAATATGGAATTTTGGGAAATGTTTAGCAGCGTCAACTTCCTTTTTTATACTTAAAAGAGAATATTCTACATTGGAATATCTTCATGTTGGGGGCAGGGTTATAAATGTCTCAGTCTGTAAATAATTTCTGGTGTTCATGTAAACATTGTAAGTCTGAGTATGATACAGAGGCTGGAAAAAGATCAGTTGAGATGGAATATATATCAGTTGTGTCTGTATATATGCTACTTTTTGTGAAAGACCATCTAGCCAGTCTGAAATGTAATTTCTCTCAAGGAGAAAATAAGAGGAACTGTCAGCCATTTCTAATTAATGGTTTTTCTACTTGACCTTCAAAGGGCATTTCAAAGCAATGAGGCTGTGTGGGTGTGAATGAGATTGGTATTAATACTATTTGTGTATTTGAACACTAAATTTTTGGCCTTCTGTAGTGTATATACTCAATCGAAAAAAAAAATCTATCTATTCAGGTCCCAGTTTTCTTTAGTTGGAAGTCTTAACAGTGAGGCAGTTATTGCCATTAAAATTCCATTAAGAAGTTTTCTTGCAAGTGTGTGCATCTCTAGAATGTGGGATCCAGCTTCATGAACTCAGACATTTAAATCTTCTGTCAATCTAAATGGGTTTCTAATGTGTTACGTTTGATTGATAATTATTTTGCCTCAACATCTTTCATGAGTTCAAATAGCTCTGGGACAGAAGCACCTTTATGTGAAACGAGTGAACTGACGTACCGAATAAGATACAAAAGCAACAGAATAGTGAAAATATTTTGAAACAGAATTGTCTGGTTTCATCTCCTTCTTCAACCAGTTCCTAAGAGAATCTGGAACTGGGCATGACATTCTTCTTTCATAACTCTTGAAAGTACTGTAACACATAATAGGGGAAGCTGCAATTACACGAAAGCATGGTTTTGATTCCCATGTAAGAGCTAAGCACTTCTTTTGGAACTGGTAATATTTAAACACATTAGCAATTGATACTGATTTCTATTCTGTTACATTGCTGTGACAGTACTATGTAATATGCCTAAACTAACATGCTTAGAAGAGACAAGACAGAACTGGTTTGGGTTGGAATGTCTGGCTGTGTCAAGGGATGTCAAGCATGGTGCCATTTTAAGAAATGTCTTCAAGCTACAAATCTAATATTAGATTATTCAGTGAGAGTTGTGAAAAAGAATATGTATTTTTCATTCTTATCCTTACTTATATAATCTGCCATGATAAACATCAAATAATGTGAGGATTTTGATTTGGCTTTATTTTTGTACTTTTTCAAAATATATGGAAAATGCAACTGAATTGCAGCCCTCAAGTTTACCTGTGTCATTGACAGGTCTTTCAGGAGCTTGCTAGAAGCAAGGTGAGATTTCACCAGGAGAGAACTTCGTCTTTTCTGTGCCATTATCTCTTTAGTTAGCTTATATGAGTAACCCATTGCAGTGAAGTGCATCCTTTATGAATAATGAAAAGGTAATACGCTACTGAAGAAATATTATGGGATTATACGATTAGTGAAAATATAATTACGGAATAATAGTGTACTACTTATCAATTGGAAAGGAACAAAAATGCACGTGAAAGTACAAGAATCTGTCTGAATCTGTCTCATCTCTTGGAACACTTTGCATATATTTTGAGATGGCAAAGTTGTCTGTTCCCCACATTATATTGTAATAGCTGTACAATGAGTGTTAAAAGTTGATGTCTAGGTTCCCAGCTCAAGGGATATAATCCTGTTCAGATACCAGTTGTTTTTAACAGCCAAATAGATCTTAAAGCACTGTATAATGGAGTGCCTGCTTTTTAAAGTTTACTTTATGCCTCTCATCTGCTCTGTGCCTTCTCAGTCATGCAACAAGAAGAAAAGCCAATCAATCACACAACAAAGCTCTGTAGAACACCAGTTAAGTTGTAGAGTCCGGTACTATAAGTTTGGTAATATCAAAATAAAAGTTGTCTTTGCTCGCTTTACGTGCATTATGACTTCATGTTTATGTGATCATAAGCAATTGTTTTAGAACATGATTGCTTAACTCAATTCGCTGGATGGACTTTTTCAGATATATATCAGTGTCACATTTTGAAGGGACCCATTGTCTGTTGGATCAACTTAAAAAGTAATGGGGAAGAAGAATGAAGGAAGACAATTCAGTAGCTTAATTTGTATTTTCCCTGTCTGTACAGAGTCCTTGTGTGATGCTGTAAGTTCGCATGGCTGAAGATAACTTTAGGGTGCAGGACTGAGTAGTTTGAGCAAGCATTCCGACTACACCCTATTTCTACATTGAGACAATATAGACTGTCTCATTTTATTCCCAGGTTTCAGTGGGAAGGACAGGAGAGTGTGGGTTGTAAAGAAATTACAGAACATTTCATCAGCCCTTCCTCCAGAGATTGGAAGTCAGCATTGAGTATTGTGTCCTGGATATGCATGCTCCAGTGTTTATGTAAAACTTTCACTGACTACTGGAGAAAAGAGTATTCAGCTGTATGTATACATATTCAATGCAGGCAGTAGTTTAAACAAGCATTGTGTATCTTAATTTTGCAAATGCAAAGGTGGTAGAGATGCAAGCTGGATTTTGACATGTTTAGTGTTGGATGTGTTAATATTGGTACCTCTCCATCATTCCTAATTGCTGGCAGTGATTAGAGTGAAATATGCAGATCCTTGAATTTTCATAGGATTTGTGTATTGCTTCTTGAAAGCAAAATGAAACTTTTAAGAAAGAGTGATTATAAAAACATAGGTTATTTCCATCTTAGCGTGAGAATAATTGTTTAAAATATTTAGTGTATTTCTTTTACTACCTTCCAGATAGTAATTAATAATAAATAATTTATCTTATGACATCTATCCGATGATATAGTAAAAAGGCCCATATTTTTTTTTTTTAAAGTAATGCCTATAGCTTTCTTTCATTGCAAAGTATAATGATGTATGTGCATATTCTTTCTACACATGTATGTCTGTATTCATACATTTATGAAGTATTCTGGTTATTTAGATCTAAGATTCATGTGAATAAAGGGAAAAGAGTAAAGAGAAATACTTTAACAATCTTAAGGAACTAGTGGAAGTATCATACTCTGAATCACTGGAGCTTTGAGTCCACTTGTTTTTATGCCAGCAGTGCTGAGGGCTGCCCATTTTCCACAGCTTATTTTAGACAGAACTATGAAATACCTTGTGTAATTCACTTATGTATAGAGCTTAACTTTAAGTTTAGGAATACTTATGAAACTACTTTTGAAATAAAAAACAAATGTAACCATTCTCACACAGTAGGTCAGCTGTAGGCATTGTTCTGAAACATCCATCATTTATTTAACCACTCAAAAACACCGTTTTGTGTGCTGAGACACAAAATACTGAGCTGCTCCATCTGAAGTGTGACTGAACATGAATCAAGACAGTTTAATATGTGAGACAGAACAGTAATAGATGCCAAATGTGAAGCTATACGTGGATTTGAAGATTTCTTCCTGCCTCAGAAAATATGTATGTCATTCCAAAAGCAAGGCCTCTTATTTATTTCTGGTGAAACTACAACAGGTACAAAGAGCAAAGAAACAGTTTGATAGAGAAAATTCTCAGCTATAAAATGCTGTTTTTTAACATAAATACCACCATTAGCTGTTTTCACTACAGATGTTTTTTATGTGGTTCGTCATCTGGTTAAGTACAAGTGTACAAGTTTTTAGACATTTCTTAATCAGGGAAGACCTCATGTCTTACAGTTCCGTGACATACTTTATGAGGCTTGAGGAGCTTTCAGTTGAGTATTACTTATTCACAATTATTTGAGATAACACTTGGGTACTAAGGAAAGGAAATTTTTGGCCCCATTGTCTTCTGTACAAGACTGTCACTTCTATTGAAAGACCATCTCAAATTCCTAGCATTTATACAGTTTGTATGTTTTTTTCTTTTCTTGGTGTGAACAGCTCCACCAGGATTAGAAAAGTTTTGGCTACAGAGGGCCAAAAATGTTTACCTTTGGGTCCTGTTTTGGACACTTTTGATTTGTGTTTAAAATCCTTTAGAAGTCATGTTACCTTCTTTGAAACATTTTTATATAGTTTTGTCCCAAAATTCATTCAGTTCTTCCTGACCCAGTTTCCCTGCTCTATTGGTAGTGTTTGCCAGTGTCAGTAAAGAATGTATTTATATTTTACATCTTGACCCCAAGGTAGATATTTTGGCTGCTTTGCTGTGTCTCATCTCGCTTTGCGAGTGACCAGTTGTACAGCCTCTGTACTTACACTAATGTACTCCACCCAAAACAGGAGTTTCTTGTGTGGCACTATATTAAATGGTTCTGCTTGGTGGATTTAATCTACTGCATTGCTTTTCTCCAGGAAAAGATCATTTATCTTAGCAAGAAAAGTGTTATTGACTAGATCTTCCTTGCATCTGTGTTCATGCCTTGCATGCTTATGTGTGCCAGCTAGTAACGTTGTGTTTTCTAGATGGTTCACTTCATTTTTTTTCAAATATGGTTTCTGGGCTTGGAGCAACAGCTTACCTTATGTAACTGGCAGTTTCCTTTGTCTGCTGTGAGCATCATTTGCAGTAGAGGGATTCTGTATTTTATCCAGTTAAAAAATGTTACTCTTCCTTAACTGAAAGACACCAGCCAAGGAGGAAGCATATGGAGGCTTTGTGATGGGTTTTGTCTTGGCCATACATTATTTTATTCTTTTTTGCCTCCTAAGCCAAAATGGGGAGAGAAGTATCTCCAGAGATTTCACTGAGTTGCTTAAAAACACATCAGCAGATTACATGTGATGAATCAGCTCTTCTGAAGGTCCATATCTCTTGTATTGTAAAAGGTAACAATATGACTGGGTGACTTTGAGGTGGCTACAAGTTGTTGAGGTTGGTTACAAGTTAGTTGGATGAACCTCTCTGATTTTGTATAACTTAAATTGCATTTGAGCTATAATTTAAAAAGATAAAGAAGTATTATATATTAAAAAAAAATACAACACATTTTTCACTGCTTATTCATTACACTCAGAATGAGGTTTGAAGATAATATTGTGCTTTGTTATTCGACTCTGTTTAGCATTCAAAGGTTTTTACCCTGGCTTGCGAAGCTCAGACTGCTAAATGTTTGGAAATGATTGAGAAGAAAATTGATTCAAAACAAAAAGAACAAAACCCCCCAAAACCTGTAGTGAGGCTTCCCCTGTAGGGGAAGTGAAGTTGTTAATGTATATTAAGTGCTTTTGCCTCCTACAATTAGTATAATGAATTTGCATCCAACTGTGTTCCAGGGTACAATTTTTGTGGTTCCCACATCCCTCCCCATGGAATTGCCTTTGTATGTTCAGTCCGTGCAATATGATAAATTCTTCACTGCTTCTCTTTGCTTGAGGCTACTTGAAGAAATGGGTTGTCATTTTCCAATGTGTAAATAGACTTCACCTATGCCTTTCAGTGTATTTTCTCTTTTAGATCTTAGGAATCACTTTTGTAATAGCTCTTGGTAGAGTCTATTTGTAATGGGCTTAAGCTGATAACAAGATCAGGGAACTACTGCTGAATTTTCTACTAGGTATTTTAACTTAGAGTGTCTGCCGAGCTTTAACTAGGACAATTTTTATCTGTCCGTACCAAAGGTAATTTTGTCACTTCAGCCACGACTTTAATACAGAGAATGTTACATTCTTTTGTTTTTTAATGCTGAGGACATTTCATTTGCAGTTGTGTAGTCTGCCTTTCTCTTGCATTTCTGTAGCCTTTTGCGTTGTTACTGTAAATATATTTTCCAGAGTCTCTGTGGCAATGTTTACCCTTTACTGTACTCATACTGTTTTTCATCAGTCTTAATGTACAAACCGTGATAGTTATTGCGTGTTCTTGAGTGATTTAAAAATATGCTCGTTTAGAATTTTGCCATCATTAGGCATTCTGAAGCCTACTCCAAATAAGATATTCAGTGTCCCACCCAGATTCCCAAACATACTTTCAGCTCTTACTGTTTTTTTTCTGTAGTGACTGTAGAGTGTTTGATTTGGGAATGATGTAGCAGAACTTGTACCATCAGTAAGTTTGCAGATGACACCAAGCTGGGAGGTGGTGTTAATCTGCCTGATGGTAGGGAGGCTCTTCAGAGAGATCTAAGTAAGCTGGATCGCTGGGCTGAGGTGAATGGGATGAGGTTCAACAAGGCCAAGTGCCGGGTCCTGCACTTTGGCCACAGCAACCCCATGCAGAGCTATAGGCTTAGGAACGAGTGGCTGGATGATTGTGAAGAGGAAAGGGACCTACGGGTGATGGTTGATGCTCGGTTGAACATGAGCCGACAGTGTGCCCAGGTGGCCAAGAGGGCCAATGGCATCCTGGCCTGCATTAGAAACAGTGTGTCCAGCAGGAGCAGGGAGACGATCGTCCCCCTCTACTCAGCACTGGTGAGGCCGCACCTTGAGTATTGTGTCCAGTTTTGGGCCCCTCACTACAGGAAAGATGTTGAGGCCCTGGAGAGTGTCCAGAGAAGGGCAGTGAAACTGGTGAGGGGTCTGGAGCACAAGTCTTATGAGGAGCAGCTGAGGGAGCTGGGATTGTTTAGCCTGGAGAACAGCAGGTTCAGGGGAGACCTCATTGCACTCTACAACTTCCTGAAGGGAGGTTGTGGTGAAGAGGGATTTGGCCTCTTCTCCCAGGCAACAAACAGGACCCGGGGAAATGGCCGCAAGTTGTACCAGAGGAGGTTTAGGATGGACATGAGGAAAAGCTTTTTCTTTCAGAGAGTGGTCAGGCACTGGAATGGTTGCCCAGGGAGGTGGTGGAGTCACCATCTCTGGCGGTGTTCAAGAGGCACCTGGGTGAGGAGCTACAAGATATGGTTTAGTTTGTGGTAGCAATGGTAATGAGAAGACAGTTGGACTAGATAATCTTATAGGTGGTTTCCAACCTTGTGATTCTATGATTCTATGACTTCTTGTTGCATAATTCACAGCAATTTATATATGTTTAAATCAATCTGTATGGATTATAACCCTGTTAATATAGAAAATACTGATTTTTGCTGAAATTTAAAATTATATAATTCTGCTTATGTTGTTGTAACTATAAAATGTCTGTAAACATGTCTAAAAAAAAAAAGGTCTTTAAAGATGTTGAGCAGTTGTAGCGGGCTCAGAGGAGGCCACAGAGATGATCAGGGGGCTGGAACACATCTCCTATGAAGACAGGCTAAGGCAGCTGGGTATGCTTAGCCTTGAGAAGTGGGCTGGTTGGGGCATCCCATATCTTAACAGGAGCTTTTAAACAGCAGTCAGACAAACTTTTTACATGAGCAGATAGAGATAATTGAGAATGGTTTTAAACTAAAAGAGGGGAGGTGTAGGTTAGATATTAAGAGAAATGTTTTTACTCAGACACTGGTGAGACGCTGGCATAGGCTGCCCAGAGATGTTGTGGATGCCCCATCCCTGGAGGCATTGAAGACCAGATTGTATAGAGCCTTGGACAAGCCTGATCTAGTGGCTGGCAACCCTGCTCGTCAAAAAGGGACTGGAATTGGATTTCCTTTAAGGTCCCTTCCAACACGAGACTTTCTGTTATTCTTGATAAACAGGGTTTCTTTGTAGGGAACAGATTATTTCCTCTATCCAAATTCCACCACTGCCTATAGTATACAAAGTTTGATCTATCATGAGTTTAGTTTTGGCTTGCAGTTGGTGAGAGTGGGTCTTCTCAGTTTTACCCAGCACTGTTGAACAACTGCAGATGGATGGTCTAGTGAATTGTTTCAGAAATGCTCTTAACATGAAACTTTATATAGCAGATAGTAAAAAAATGTATTCATCATTTCTTGTGGGTTTGTATATAGGTTATGCAGAAATACACAACTGTCCATAACTCATACTCTGTGTGCTGAGTGGACCACTGGAAGCCCTACTCTCATTTAGTCTCTGCCACTCAGATAACAGGCGTCTGTCAGTTGTTTTTCATGACCACTCAGTTGTTAAATTCAATGAGAGCGACGATAACTGGATGAGTCTGAGTATGGCTGATGCTGCATGGGTAAGAGCCAACCTGCCTTCAATATTGTGTGGCCCAGAATCAGCTTTATAGCACAGGAGACTTTCCTTCTTCTAAATACTGATGCAAAGAATGTGTTCTTATTTATGTACTTTTTTTTTTTTTTTTTTTAAATTTTAGGGAGATAACTTCAGTATAATTGTTTAAGGGTCTCCTTTTCTGGGTAATGAAATGTTTTTAACGGGTGCATTTATATACTGTGTGGTAGCAATCTCTGATTCCCAGAAAAGCATTCCTTCTCTTAGTTAATGTCTTACTGTTAAAAGTCCGCAGTGTCGTTATTTTAGAAGATTGTTTGTTTGTTTGTTTTAAGTTAGAAGGGTTACATGCAAATACTTCGTTTTCAATCTGCAAGTCTCCAAATGCTAATATGGGTATCTTACAGGAAGTAGCAGAAGGGAGCTGAAACATAGAAACATTGCAAATGGATGCAATCAATTTGTATGATTTAATTGGATTCATTTATGGATACACAGATAAACCTTTAAAGCCTATTGGTACTCTGTTGTAGAATATTTGCTCTCCAGTGCTTGAAAACTATGTGGATTTTTTTTTTTTTTTTTTTTTTTTGAGAGCTGGTCATAAGATTTTTCAGCAGTGTACCATATTTCTTGTAAATAGCATATAATCATCTTATATTTACTCATTTTTTTCACCTGTTTATGCATTATTTCATGAGACAAATAAGGCTAAGTATGTACTTGTGCACTAATAACACTTTGAGAATTTATATCCTGATAGAGTCAAGAGGAGTGTTAGTTTTACTCAATGTAGTATATTTCTAACCACTGTTCATGAGTGGATGTGCTAACTGACATGCCTGAATTTTAAAGTATGCTCTCCTGAATCTCCGAGTAAAAGTTGCTCTACCTGCATTGTATGTTAGGAAGAAATATTCTTGTAGTCAGCGTATGTAAACCACAAGTAAAGGATAAAAAAATGCTTTTTGAAAGTTTCTCATCCTTCCTGAACTTTGTGGGTAGAACTGAAAGTAGCACGAAGTCTGACATTTGCTTCCTTATCTGTCAGCAGTCCTTTGCACTTTCACTGTGACTGTATGCACATAACAGTCAGTACATATTACAAGTAATCGTTTTCATTGTTCTTCTAGCTTTTTTTTTGTACAGAGCTTCCTTTCCTAATTTCTTCTTATATATATATATACTAATATATATTAAATTATATCAATATATATTAAATTATAGCATTAGTATTGCTACCTGTGAATGTTCGTTATTTAATTAGATAGTAGTTGATTAAGAAGTTTCAGGTAAGTACTGAAGAGTTTTTTTCTTAATG
This sequence comes from Centrocercus urophasianus, assembly GCF_019232065.1. NCBI lineage: Eukaryota > Metazoa > Chordata > Aves > Galliformes > Phasianidae > Centrocercus > Centrocercus urophasianus. Next base: position 25,248,381 of record NW_024884722.1, read on the forward strand.
TCATTAGTAGCTGATTGATCAAGGCAAGGTTTCTATTCTGGGGCAACACACGTGCAACAAGGTGCAGTTACCACGATTATCCCGAGTGCACGTGTCTTATTTAGTTTCTTGCTTCTAATTCTTTTCTGCCTCTCAATTAAGAATTGAGATATTGGGCATGTTGAACAAGTACAAGTAGAATTCTTAGTTCAATATTTGACCATTTTGTCATTCTTCATTGTATATGGTAGCCCATGCTACTGCTTTTCTGTACAGAACTGGTACGTGAGAGCTTTCATATTCTTCCTCTTCATTTTCATGTAGAACTAAGAGAGCAATGACTGCTGAGTCACTCCAGTGAGTGTTGAGTCATTTCAATGACTGTTGAAAATGCTCTATTTCATTATTAACATCTGTTCTGTGTGATTTGTGGCTTTAGTGTATCAGATCATCTGCTTATTCTGTTGTCTATTCCTGATCTTTTGGTCTTCTAGATATCTTAAAATCCCACTTGAAAATTCTCAAAATAATTTTCCCATTAGGTTTTATCTGTATGAGTGTACAATCCATGAATATACAGATGATACAGTATATCCGAGAGCTTGGCTTGTGTAGTTATACTAGAGCAGAAAAGAAAGACGCTCACCCTATCCTGGGCTCACGTGGTAAACTCTGGTGGAGTGCACCTCCAGAAGAGAGCCTTTCCCACTGGCAGTCAGCTCTTAAATAGGTCTAGAAGAGGTGCAGCCAGGCTCCCCCCCCCTTTCCAGCAGCACAGGCAGATTGCCTTCACCTGTGCTCCCGTGGCTGATTCATTGCTCACCTCAGGTGATCAATCAGGTTCAGGCAGTGATTCAGCAGTCCTCATACAATGAGATATACAAACAAAGTGTAAAATATTCCCAGTGCTTGCAGTAAATACAACTAAATCAGTTTAACACAAAGGGACAGGCTGGTTCTATCCGAATGTGTGTGAAATCTTTCTGAAATGTTGCTCAGAGAGGTTCTAGTCCAAGCATATTGGACAAAGTCCTGCACGACTGCCACTGAGTTCAGTTTTAACCTTGCTTTGAGCAGGAGGCAGATCTGTCATGTTCTTCGATTGTTTTGGTGTTTAACACATGTGGTAACAATCCAGGCAGAACTACCTGAGGTTTTTTGTTTGTTTTGTTTTTTAAATCTTGAGCACAAACAGGCTACCTGGTGAAATTTCAATTTCTGCAACTAATAGGATTCTGACTTTCAAGTGGTTACATACTGTAACATACTGAACATGCTTGCTGCATATAACAACATACCTTCAACAATTTTTGTTTAAAACAATTCTAGTAATAGCATGTTTTAACAATGAAAGTTTGTGTGTAGCTGCTGGTGCTACAGATTCAGCATTTAAGACCTAATTTCAAACGCACTAAGATGAGTGGAGTGATTGCTGCAGCTCTGCTGGATTATGTCTCGAAAGCCTTGTCTTGGTTCTGTTTATTAAGCATTCATTATTAATATAGACAAAAAAAAAAAAAAATAGGCAGAGTACCAGTGCAAAGTACAGTAAGGTGTTGAAGACAGGAATTAGACGCACAGTTTGTCATGAAACAGATTTTTCTGAATCATTTTGAGACTTGCTCTTGATTCCAGGTTTGGACACAATATTTGTCTGGCAGTATTTGGAGGAAAAAAAAAAAAAAAAAGTCTTGTAGTTGACCATAAGGAATGTTCATTGATATTTTACTGTAATTAAGAGCTTCAGGTTTTAATGAGTTGTATTTTACTTGTGTTTGCCTTTTAAATGTCATCAGTCTGCCATGAAGTGTAATTATTCTTGATGAAATTATTGCAGTTACTCTGTTATAATAGACATTGTACTAAAAAATAATGACCTTTTTTCCCTGAGTGTGTTTTGACAAAGGCAGTTTTTTCTGTGTTTCTGTTGCTTACTAACATATATCTGAAAAACAAAGAATCGGGTTCTGCGGAAAATATACAGTTCATTTTTTATGTTTGTCACTGTATTTTCTAATGTTTTTTCTTCGTGCCAAAGAAAGTTGGGAAGTTTGTGTAAGTGTCCCTTTTGGCTCATTCAATTATTTTCAGTTTTTGTAAGATGATAATATACACACAGAGGAACCAGATTTCTTTTTAGCAAAGACTATTTCTATCTATCTAAAAAGACTATTTCTAGTTCAGTACCAAAATAAATGGCAACATTTCAAAATAAAATGTTTAGATTATTGTCTGCTGTTAGTATTTTGTTGACCAAGTTCTTGTCAGCAGGATTAGAACGTTGGGAAAATGGCCCAGCTGCATGTGCTCGGTTTCTAAAACGACAGCCTTATATTCTGACTTCACAGTATCATCACAGTGCATAAGAACTCCTTGTACAAAGTGTCCAAGTGTGATTTGATTTTGTTGGAGGCTGAATTTACTGCAAAATAAGGCATCTTACAATGAGGAAAATAAACTATGAATTATGGAACCACTGTATTTTCACTGAATTAATACAGTTGATTAACACTACTGTTTTACTACTTAAAAACTTGTGTAAAATATTGGAAGGATAATGTATATTTTTCCTTGCATTTTTACATGGTTTATAATGTAATGCATACATTTCATGCTTCATTAAATTTTTTTAAAATCTAATCTCACACAAAACCCTTTATCAACACTCAGAAAACAGCTGTCTGTCCCTAACTTTTATGTAAGGATTGTTTCATTTAATTCCAATACAAATAGCTATGTGTCATGGCCCACTAAAACAGTGTTTTCCCTCCTTTATTCTTTAAGTATCTTATAGATACAAAATCATCTCAATCACTGTTGAGAAGTAATAATTCATATGTAAAAGATTGATGATTTTACAGGTTGGTATTTCTTAGTGCCTAAAGCAAACAAATGTGGCAGTCTTGTCTTCTGATTTCCAGGGGAGTCAAACAGAAAGGTCGGTGATTCCATTTGGGTTCACGTGCACCTTCACATGTGTCTTTCTAAGTTTTGTCCTCCTAGCAGAGTTGAGCAGAAAGGTTGTTACTCAGCCAGCTGCTCACAAGTTGGTCTGGCCTCAAGTTTTGCGAGGGGAAGATTCAGGTTGGATGTTTGGTAAAATTTATTCTCTGAAAGATTGGGTAGGGATTAGAATGAGCTGCCCAGGGAGGTGGTGGAATTGCTGTCCCTAAGGCTTTCAAGAAACATTTAGATGTTGTACTGAGGGACGTGGTTTAGTGGGGATATATTGGCAATAGCTGGACAGTTGAACTGGATGATCTTGGAGGTCTTTTCCAATCTTGATGATCCTATAATTCTGAGATTTCTATGATTCTATTTTTTTTTTTTTTCCAATAACTGGTGCATGTAGTCTACTGTTGAAGGTATATATCTTGGCTCAAGGGCTGTTATGTTTGGTACTCTAGAGGATATGCATTTACTTTTTAAAGCTTCTGTGTAGACAAATTTATTATTGAGAAGTCTGGTATAATACAGTCCCTACTTTTAAAATGTTATTTATTAAACCAGTGTTTTACACTTTTTACCATTGCAGTGTCTCAAAATGATATGAGTTGTATGAAATAAAGGTAGAAATAAAAATCAGATTTTTGGGTAGAAGGCTTGGCTTTTAGTATTTTTGTACTGTATCTTTATGAATTGCGTATAGTATGATTTTGTACACTTTAGAAAATCAACAGTGTGTTTCTTTTTCCTCCCTTAAATATATATGTAGAAATAGCAATCTTGCAGGTTTTAGAACCTGCAAAGAAAAGTGACTGGCTAATGAAAAATGTTGAGGATCAAACAAACAGGAACAAACAGGGCTAATGCTAAGGTACAGAGTAACGGTTCCTTTGCAAATTTGTGACCTGGACTTGTCGCCCTTAAAATAAAACTCCTGCCATCTGCCTTCCCCTCCCCCCCCCCGGTTTGCTTGTAGGAAACTACAGAACTGCAGGATTGAATTGGCAGTTTTATGTTGTAAATCAAACTGAAATAAGATGTGAAAGATAATGGTATGAACCACTAGTCAAAACACTGCATATTTGGTTTGTTGTTTTACCGAAAGCATACGTGCCAGTCTTTTATCTACTACAGGCTTAAGTAACATCTTACTTTAGACACAGAGGGTCCTTGTGCTAGTGAGGCAGGATTACATGATTTCTTCCTATTTTTCTTTCTTACACTTGCAGTTTAGAGATTTTTGTGAGCAGAAGTGCCCAGTTCCCTGCTGTAAAGTAGAGCTTGAAAAGCATCAGTAGTTACATCTCAGAGAAAATACAGTGAGATGGAGAAAATTAGGCAAAGCTGTTATCAGTCAGCTTTTAGGTTGGTTGGTATAATCAACCTTGCAGCTGCTGAAAGTGATGTGCTCCTTGAATGCAGTAATTAACAAAGGCCACCTTGAGATGCAGGGTTCTTGAACAAAAATCCTGACACTTTTATTAGAAGTTTAACAGTCTAAAAGTCTAGAGAAGACTGATGTGAACATCAGATATGGTTTGTTTGTTTTTCCAAAATGATGCAATTCAGTTTAAATTATGTCTGCAGATTTATAACAAGACGAAAGTAGATCAGGAATTTCTCTGCCACTGTGATGTAAGTGACAAAAGCTGTTCTGTTCTGAAGAAGATGACTCCTTTTTGTTACCAGAACTTCCATTCCATTAACACTGCTCACTATAGAGTGAAAAGTCTGGCCCCATGTACAAAAAATTAGATGGTTCTCTGCTTTTTTCTCCTCTTCAGGTCTTTGTTTTTATTTCTGTCATTAAGAGCCTTTTCTGAACCATTTCATTCACTATCACTATTTTGTGGAATGGTAGGGAACTATTTCAAAAGATGTATTATCACTATGTTACCTTATATCTGAGTGAGATATCAAATGCTAAATCCCATTCTGCATGCTTTTATGCGCCTACAGCAGCTCAGCATCTTGAGACCTTTTGGGGAAAGTTGAGCAAAGGCAGTATGCAGAAGGCAGCACATCCCATACTTTTCTTTTTGAGCCTAATGTAAGGGCCTGCTCCCTTTCCCATCTTTGCATTTATCTGTTTGGAGGCTGTTAGAGTTTGAAAAGTATTTAATTGGTTGGAGGAACACTAGTACTGGCTTTCTCTCTTTATAAATGTGTCTGTGTTAGCAACAGTCATAATTTAAAACTACATGAATCTTACTGTATGTGCTAGCAGAGATGTGTTGTTGTCCAGTGATCTGTATAAGGAGCAATAAGGGAATGAAGGATGCCAACACCGTATCATACCTAGATAACTCTTCAAGATATGTGGTCGTGAAAGTACCTGTGAATAGCAGTCTTTGCCCCTGCTGATCTTTTGAGACACTGCATGCTTAACTACCCGCTGCTCAGAGTAGCTGCCTTTCACTTTGGATTTCTTTCCCACCACTTTCAGCTTTTAAGCCATGGGAAGCCTTTACCCTTTGCCCTGTGTTCGGTTATTTCTTCTCTAGTTTCTTAAATTTGCTGTTACCCTTACAGTATCATTTGCAAAGTATTGCAGATTCAAGACATCCACGTTTCACAAGCTAAGGAATTCAGACATCGTAGAGTTACAGCTATCCAAACATTACCCATGTAACTTCAGTGCTAATCTCTGCATGCATATTTCCATACCCCATAACCCATATATTTTTTTTCCTCCCAACCGTGCAAGGTGAAATCCCATTGTGTGTTTCTCTTGGGTCTTTGTAAAATTCATATATCTGTCATTCGTAAATAATCTTCTCAACAGTAACTTCTTCACAGAATCTCTTTTCCAGGATGAATTTCCAGGTATCCATTCATGCTGGTGAATATGTACGTTGCCTCATACACATTCTTGAGATTTGCTATTATTTGAAGACCCATTTTAATTGTTTTTCGCTGATTAATAACTATATTTTCCAAAACTGTGATTATAAAAGCAATTGTCAGTTCATATTATTTTTATAAATGTATTTTTGTTAATATTTTTCCAAATAATTAATATAACAAAACTCTCTGTTTGGGAAAGATTAAGGAAGAGAATACAACTTTGTATTTAAAAATAATGTTGCTTTCCTGTGATTTTAAGTTAAGCTGAGCTGAGAGATACTTAAAAGAGATTTAGTGACAGATATTCACTATTTGTTCATTGACTTTATTGTTCAAGCTAGACTTCCCCAATACTTCTGCGTGCTTAAATTCAATTAACCTTTCTTACTGTTGAAATAAAAACAGTAACTTTCCACATCTGACCCACTATAATAGCTTTTAATTGGAAAAGAAATTAGATCCTAGGTATTAAAAATCAGAGTCTGCTTTACTATGACAAAAGTAGAGAAAAACCAGTGAGAGCAGTCTCCTGTCATACTGATAATGGGAACAAGTGCTGGAAACAGACTAGTCAGAGTTCTTTGCATCTTTACAGATTATTCTCCTTACTGTAGACTGCTAACTCTCTTTCTACTGCTTTAGAATAGGTTTCTTTTTTGCTGGTTGTAATCAGTAAGAGAGATTGTACTACCTCTCAAATCTCTTTTTATTTCTCTTGTCTTCCATGTATATGGGAGTGTGGATGTGTGCATACAGTGTTTATGCAGCTTAATAGAAAGGTAAAGTTGTATGGGAAGCATTACTGTTGTACTCAAGAAAATAAATGGTGCTAGTCTTCGAAGACTCAAAAATTGTAAAATATCAGATAAAAAGTGAAATAATAATTCTGCACAGCTTTTTTCTTTGTTTAAAATCATGGATTTTATACAGCGGTCACAGGGAATGTGACTGGAATGTTGCAATAGATATAATTCAGGACAAATCCACCATGACCCAGGAACAGGCTGTTATGTTTTGTGGAATTCCTTTTTTTACTGGGCAGGGCCTGAGTGCTGTGGGGGATCTTCTGAAGAGAAGATGCTCTAAAGAGGTGCCTGCTCAGGGCACTGTGGGCCAGGGTAATGCCAGACATTTTTTCCTGGGGATGGCAGTAAATGTGGAATGGACTGACTGTCAGTCTCAGCATATATAAGTCTTTATAATCTCAGGATTTGTAAGCAAGTATGTGAGCTAATCTACTCTCTACTCATAGCAATATTAATGTGTAAAACTTCAAGCAAAACTTGGGAATATATTACATATTCCAGGTTGTCTGTTTCTCGGAATCATGTGTCCTAGTATAGTGGTGAATTCACTGTGTGAAGTGAATTCTGTCTTTTTTCCAGTACTCCTAACCAGATCAGCTTTTGTTTTTGAGCTGATGCATGGCAGAGATCTTAATGCGTTTCTTCAGCTCTGTTTTCTTAAATACAAGTTCTGTTTTAGGTCAAAAAAGGTAATTCTTTTTGAATGCTTCTAAATTTTTACATATCTTCCAAGTGACCTCTTAAAATGTCAGCCTTTGAAAGACAAAAATAATCCCACTTACCTTAATATATATACCTTCGTATGCTCCCCTTTAAGTGTTTTCTAATGATTTCGAAGTCAATAGAGATTATAATATTAAACCTATAATAATAAACAGCATGTTGCGATATGCCTAGAAGTGTGGCAGTTTCAGAGTTGGTTGTTTTCTTAGTTAATGTCAGTCCATGGCTTAAGCAATATGTAGTATAATGCTTATTTACTGAAAGTTCCACTGAGATTTAAAAGATCAAGATTTCTTTTCCCCTCCTAAGTTAAGGAAAAACTGTTTTCTGTTAAGATAACATTTCTAAAATATAATAAAGGGACTCCCCCATAGCACTTCTTCTTTTCTCTTAGTGATTTGTCCTACTTCATACGTTTGAACAGTCCCAGTTTGGCAATATTTGTTCAGCCTTTCAAATTTGCCTCACGTTAGTAGGCTCCCTGCTGGCAGAGCCTGGACCTTGAATGTAACAAAGTGGGGAAAAACTTCATTGGAAAACAGTGGTAACAATTGTAGTCATAGAAATAGAGGCTTTAATTCACGATCATTTCAAACAGTGCTTAGTGGAGCTTTTGTTATAGCAGTTATGCCTGATACGTTAATGTGCCTTTTCTGACTGCCTTGGTTGTACCAGTGCTAGCTTTTTGCCTTTCCTGCCTGGTAGCATGTTGAACTGGAGCACTGAACCAGCTCAAAACTAGTGTGACAAAAAAAAAATGTTTTCATGTGTTTCAGCTCACTGATCTTTGTCGTGCTGCTTCATGACTACCAGCTTCAAGGCAAGGACGTGCGCGTAGAGATTTCATGGTAGTTCAAATTGGATTGAATTAAAGTTAAACAGAAACCTCTATGTGTCCCATGAAATAAACTTAGGAATTATGTATACAGATATAGGGTTCATAATGTTTGTGTACATATATGTATACATATGTATATTTGCAGACTTAGTAAGACTTGCAGACTTATTCACTAGTTTTGGCTTCTGTGTACAACAAGACATTCTGTTTAGGGCAGACACCTGAAAATTAAGCCCTGCAACTTCAGTTAGATTAAAGCAGGTCATGCTGTTGTATACTGTGAACTGAGTTTTGGAGGAATGGGTAGCATCTGGATGCCTTGCAGTGATAAGGAGCTGATCAGATGCACAAGAACTGGACTGTCTCCTAAGGAATGGAAAACTAATTAAATTCTGAAGTTTGTCATTAGTATGTCCTGGGGGTGAATGTCGTCTTCATCTGGGATCTCATGATCAGCCTGTCCATGAGCGTGACAAGCAAAATGAAGTAGGTAGAGAGCTTTTGGAAAGATAGGTTATCAATATCATCAGAGTATTTTTCTGCTCTTCTAGATGCTTTGATCTACTGCTAATACATTTCCTCTTCAGTATGAAGCCTCTGCCCGTGTTTTGTTTGGACGTCTGTGCAGTGGGGGCATAAGGAGCCCCTGAAGTCACTCGCTAAAGCATAGAACTGTGGGGTTTAATTGCAGGCATTGCCTTAAATGTGAGTTGCAGTGCTTCATGCAACTGCCAGGCTGTACAAGAACAGTAAAGAGAAGTTGTATAGGGGAAGGTGCACAGGCTAACAGATTTGAAAGGCACAAGGAGTTATCCATACTCATCCAGCGTAGCCTACCTCTATTAATTCCTCAGGAACTTTGGTATTCCTATTGATATTTCCTGCCTAGCCCCCCCTAGCCTCAAACTTTTAAAATATATTTTATTTTTTAACGAGTATTAAGGTTTGTCATTGTCTCATTTTATGATCTCTTCAAATTGGACTGTCCATATATGCATGATATTTTGGTGTGATATTTTTTCACTTTTCCTAATTTCCATATGCACATGTATTCATAGGAAATAAGTCAGGAGAGAAATTCAACTGTAGAGAAGCGAATAGGATTAAGATAATCAAACAGCCTCATTTCGAAAGTCTCCAGGGATAGGGCATCAACCACATCTCTAGGCAACCTGCTCCTGTGTCTCACCACCCTCACTGTGAAAGGCTTTTTTCTTATGTCGGAACGTAAGTCTGCCTTCTTTAAGCTTGAAGCCATTTCCCCTTGTTTTATCACCACGGACCCTGCTACAGAGTTTGTCCCCTTCTTTCCTGTAGCTCCCCTTTAGATAATGAAAGGCCGCTCTGAAGTCACCTTGCAGCCTTCTCTTCTCCAGCTGAACAGCCCCAGCTCTTTCTGCCTCTTCTCATAGGAGAGGTGTTCCATTCCATGCACCATTTTTGTGGCCATCTTCTAGCTGTGCTCCAACTGCTCTATGTCTCTCTTGTACTGAGGACTCCACATCTGGGCACGGTGCTGGTGAAGACTCACCAGTGCATAGCAGATGGGCAGGATCCACCTCCCTCGCCCCACTGGTCATGCTTCTTTTGATACAGCCTAGGGTATGGTTGGCTTTCTGGGCTGCGAGGGCACACTGCTGGCTCATGTCCTGCTTTCCATCCACCAGTACTCCCAGGTCTTTTTCAGCAGGGTTGCTCTCAGTCCTTCTGAGGTTTGCCTCGACCCAGGTGCAAGTGGGTCCACTGCTCAAGCCAGTCCAGGTCCCTCTGAATGGCATCCCGTCTCTCTGGTGTGCTGACTGCACCCCACAGCCTGGTATCATCAACAAACTTGCTGAGGGTGCATCTCAATGTCAGTGTCACTGGTGAAGATATTAAAGACTATTGGTCCCAGCGCTGATACCATTCATAACCAGTCTCCATCCAGACATTGAGCCACTGACAACCACTCTCTGGACTTTATCCTGCAAGCCATTGAGCAGTCAACCCATCAAATCTTTATCTTTTCAATTTGGAGAGAACGGTGTTGTGAGAAATTTTGCCAAAAGTCTTGCTAAGGTCATGGTAGATGACATCAGTGGCTCTTTCCTTGTCTGTTGTTGAATTACACAATAATTTCTTGTCATATTATCTTAGAAAGTCAGTTTTGGACTTGGAAAAGTTTTGTTGAAGTTCTGATAGCATTTTAGAAGCTTTAGACAGCTGTGTTCTCTTCTTTTGCTGACTCTTGTGCCTTAATTCTATGAAGCATAGTGTGTGGTTCAAGTTTGCTCAGTTACAGAGTAATAATGACTGCTTATATGTCTAAGCCATTTAATTGTCTTCGTACTTATGTTTTCCAGATAGGAAACAACATCACTGCTATGTGTGTGTTTAAAAGAGGGATAAATTACAACATTTTCCTACTTCAAACTGTGATTTTGTGAGTAGACGTTCATTAGTAATTCACATTGCCAGTGATTGGTTCTCACTTATTTTTGATTATTTCACTTTTGTATTTAAAAGTTCTGTTCCTAAAAAATCTAGCCCTTAGTAGCTGTAAGCATGTAATACCATGAGAGTGCTGCCTTAAATTCAGCAGTGGTGACAGCAGTTCTTAATGGTGTTGGTCACTAAGGTGATCAAGAAGTCTTTGGCAGGGAACGTGGAATAGGAACTGGTGGCTTCCCTGTCTTCCCATTTTCACTGTGATACTTTTATGCTTTTTCACCCTTCATGCAGAACACCAAAGGGAGTGATCTCATATGCTGTTAACCTACTTCATTTCATTTTTGGGAGCTCTATTTTAAAGATGTAATTCTAGTGTGCTTGCTTATCTCTGGGTTAAAATAGAAGCGAGTACTAACTATACCATGCTTTATTATGCAGCTTCTTCTGTGCAGCAGACCTCTGTTTTGAGTAATTCTTGATTCAGTACACTTTTAACATGCAAAAACTGTAGTGTGAACACTATAGTCTTTGTTCTCTATTCTTCATGCTCTAAATAATTGGGCTGGGGGAGACAGTATGACAATGGGTTGTGATTCAGAGATCTTTTATCCAATATATTGGCTTGGGATTGAGAGTGATAGGGGAGCATAGATTGAATATGTAATGTCTTCACAAGTTCAGAAAAAGTTATTAATACCTTTTCCAATGTGTAAACTACAAGCTTGTTAAAAACTTGAAATGTGAACACTATTTGAAAAAGCAAAAGGGATGTATGAAAAGCACGTTCATAAAACTTCCATGCTCTCTTTATATATGTGTATACATATCTCTGCAAGTCTTTTCGCACAGTGTTAACAATAAAATGTTGAATGTCACCAATTTGGCATCATATCACAGAAATATTAGTAGCCTTGAAACTGTCTGTACAATAATAGAATAAAATTTAGAAAAAGCTTAATCTAATCCATATTAGCATTGTATTGTGTTGATTTGTAATAAAACCATAGATGACTGGAGTTTCAAAAGACAATGTCACTCAGTTCAACCCTTTGCAGTGAGTGCAGAATCATCTTTGTATAGAGTAATTCCATTATTACTTTAATGTATTTTTGGACACATGTAATGAAGCTGTCTTCACCATTCATTAAAGTTTATTCTATTCCAAATAGTGTAGCTTGGGTATTATAACTCAAGCTTATGTCAGAATAAGCCCATGTATTTCAAATGATGTGCCTTGGCCAGCGCATCTGCATTAGCTCAGATGGATTTTGTTTGATGATTTATTTATTTTAATAGTCCTCCTCATATCACTGTAGATTAAAATGACATTAAGTGTAGTTATAATACATAGCATTCAAATTGAGTTACCAGACTATACAGGTCTGTTCTTACAAACTGAAATTCTTAGGTACCACTCTAGAAGAAATTGTAGATGCTTATTTTTAAATCACAAGCTGTGAGAAATATTACTTGGTCTCAAAGAGTGAAATGAAATAAAGAAGTACTGAATAAAGACTATATGGTTAAGTAGCTAGATTTTAAAATTCATTCTGTATAGCTGTATTGTCCTACATTGAAGTGGTAGCTATTTCTAACCGTTCTGGCTACACTTCACTTACACTTCTGATGTCCGTTATGTCTTTGAATTTAGGTGAATTCCTGCAATTGGGGAACCACTAAAATCTGAGAGCAAATTGTCTATATGCAACAAAGTGACTTTCATGGTAGATGATCAGTTTATGGGGGATAATAAAAAATTCAAGACACACACCACTTGCCAAAACTCTGTGATTATTCTGCCATGGTAGTGCTTACCTTCTCTTCTTGCTGAAGATGAAGGGCATCTTTAGAACAAAAATTTTCAATCCTGGCAGTACATTTCATTCTCACTAGTAAAAATGAACCAGCCTGGAGGCTTGTTCAGATTAGCATAGGGTTTCTGGATACCTGATTATCATGTTGAGAAGTATCCTTATGAGGGTCAAGTTGAAGTTCCTTTGCTTTGTGACTTTCTCAGTTTTAATCAAACCTAGATGAACCTGATCAAACTCAAGCTCAGGCTACGTTGACAGGCATTGAGTAAATGTGAAAGGCAGAAAGAGAACATTTATAAATTATGCTACTGTACAATTTTTTTTCTTTGCTGGAAAGATAATTGTTGCTTTGCTGATTTACTTTTTCATTTTGTTTCTGTTTAATTTTTTTACTTTAATGATTTTCCTTTTTTTGAACATTAACCTAAGACATGAAAGGTATGCTTATGCCTTTGCTGCTTGACTTGTAGCACTTAACGTGGTCATGATTGAAATGTATGCTGTAATTCCTTTCTTTGTATAACCTTACTTTGAATAAGGACATCAGGAGACTACCGAAAATTAATCATTTACTATCTATTAAAACATCAGTGTCCAATCTTTGGGCTTTCCTGGGCTATATTGGAGCACAATTAAAAATTTCAAGTATATAAGTAAAAAAACTTATTTTATTTTTTAGTACTAGTTATTAAAACATTAAAAGAAAGCATCAAAAACTAGCAGTTTGGAAATGTGTGTTTTAAAGGGATCAGGGTTTTTTTTGTTTGTTTGTGTCTCTTAATCAGTATCTCCTTACAGTTTTTACTGTACTACAAAAATCAGAAGAATCAACAGGTTTTGGGTTTTTTTTTGAAATTGAAATAATAACTTTTTACCGTTAGAACATAAGTGGAATTTCATATATACTTGGTGGGCCATGTCATTGCTGTGTTTAAGAAAACAAGTCAGTTAATATGTTACATGTGGTCTAATAGAAAACCCAAATCCATCTTGCGGTATTTTCAGATCTACTGAAATCAAAGCAAGACCCCCCCAGTGGTGTAAGTAGATTTTAGATAAGGTTCTTAAAGTTCAGGAGATGTTTCGTAAGAGGTTAGTGGAATAGTGAACTCAGCTTTTTGGAATATTTTATACAGAGAAGAAACAGTTTTTTAAAGGTTCTGCCTTCTACTATTCTATTGCCCTGAGTTTTCCTCACAATGAAAAAAGTGCTTTCGTGAAAGGAACCAATGAGCCAAGAATGTGATTAAATGTTAGGAGGATGCTAAGTAATTGGATCTGTAGTAACTGTTTTTTTATAGAAAACGAAAGTATTTTTTATCATTAGATATGCTCTTATTAATTGAAACTATAATATTGTAAGTATATTTTAAAAATAGGATTAGTGTCAAGGATCAGTGGATTTTTTTATATGGGCTATGAAAATTTCATGTCGTGTGTTACAGATTGACTTTGTTAGGCATTTTTTAGAAGAACTCTGCATATATGTTGATGTTTCTAACTATAGAGACTGTTACTTTTTCAATATTGAGCCATCTTGGTTGCTGATGAAGTGATCTTAATCATTTAATACAAGTATGTTAAAAGGTGCTGGTAGAATGGCTCATTTTTTCATAGGATCATAGAATCTTTTGAGTTGGAAGGGGCCATTAAAGATCATCTGGTCCAACCCCTGCAATGAACAGGAACACTTACTGCTAGATCAGGTTGCTCAGAGCCTGGTCCAGCCTGGCCTTGAATGTTGCCAGGGATGGGAAAACCAGCACATCTCTGGACACCGTGTTCAGTGCTTCACCACCTTACAGGATACTTCTTCCTTATATCTAATCTGAATTTCCTCGTTTTCAGTTTGAAGCCATCTCCTCTTGTCCTATCGTAACAGACCCTGCTAAGGAGTCTGTCTTCCTTCCTCCTCCTTTACATACTGAAAGGCTCCTCTCAGGTCTCTGCAGAGCATTCTCTTCTCCAGGCTGAACAGCCCCAGCTCTCAGCCTGTCATCATAGAGGAGGCATTTTTCCATCCCTTGGATCATTTTGTTGGCCTTTGTCTGGATGGGCTCCACAGACCCATGTCTCTGTCAAAGGCTTTACTGAAGTCCAGATAGAAGACATTAATGACTCTTCCCTTATCCACTGGTGTGACCTCCATTACCAATTACGATTACAAACAAGGGGATGAAAGGATTAAGAGCAGCCCTGCTGAAAAAGACCTGGGAGTACTGGTGTACCTCAGCATTCTCCTTATCTATTGCCAGTCTGCCCTTATTACTCACTGAGGGGGGGTACTGTGGACTTTCCTTTTCTGGTTCTTCTACTCATAAAAGCCTTTCTCTGTAAAACCAGTTCTCCTAATTTTGTTACTAAAAATGGCAGGCACAGTGCTGCTAATGGGAATTAATTGATTAATAATATATACTTTTCCAGGTTACCTTTTGTGATCATGGCATACTGATGTGTTAGCTTCTGAATCAAGAGTTTGGTCATGACTTCTATTAAAATATAATTAGTTCATTAGTTATTTTTTATTGGAGATGGCAAGGTTCAGAGAGGTCTAGGAGGAAAGTACTGCAAGAAAAGGCCAAGATAATTGTTTATTTAAACAAGAGAGGAATTAGCAAAATAAAGAAGTGCAATTTCAAGAAGTGTGAAGGTGTCGAGAAGTCTGTAAGTTAATTTGGGGACATTTAGAGTTGCTGATGAACTGTAGTAGTATTTCTTGAAACACTTTCTTTCTAAGTCTTCCGCCTTAGGAAAGGCAGGATTACAAGTATTTTCCCATAATTGTTGTTGAGAATAAAGAAAAATTGTAGCAAAACCTAAATAAAATATATAATGCACTCTTATGTGGCTCTGAAAGCAATACCTCCTATTTATTTCCATGGAAACTACAAAAGGTTCAAAGAGCACAATGATACTATTCAATACAGAAAATTCTCAGCTACAAAACATTATTTTCAATATAGTCACCACCTTTAGGTATGCATTTTTGCCAGCCATGAACAAGAGCCTGCTGGCCATGCTTGTTGAAATCTGCACTAGTGCAGGTGAGAGCTGTTACTGTTGCCACTGCACCACGCACTGCATCGCTGTGCTCATATCCACTGTTGGATCTCTAAATGTTCAGCAAGTGGTGAGTGTCAGTGGGTGCCTTTTCTTTTTTTTCCTGCATAAAGGAATTCATTTCCACACCTACACCTTTGCTTCATCTATGCTTCCATATCTGACACCACTCTGTCAGACTGCCCCTTTACTGCCATCTGTCACACAGCAACAAAATGCAAGGGAATACTGTCAGGAAGGTTCAACCTCTACTGCCGTACCACCAGCAACCACCTGTGACATCATGGGCCACCATAATATAGGAGGCATTGCTTCCAGGGCAGCACTCATAAAGAATACTTAAATGTTGAAATCACGAAAGTGTTAGTTCTCATGTTTATGGTACTTGAAATTTTTAAGGTTGCTTACAATTTTTCAGATTTTCATTTTCATTCTCAATAATTGAAAAAATAAATCTAGTTCAACCCATTTTTATCCTGTATTTCCTTTTTGCCTCTTTTTAGGTTGCTTAGAATAATAAACCAGAATATATGAAATATGCTCATTATTATTGCAGTTCTAGTCAATGTAATGCAGAATATGTTTCAGAGAGGTGCCTAACCCATTTAGGAATGTATGATGTAAACAATTTTTGATGGCACTGAGCCGTGAATAAGTAATGGGTCCAAGAAAACATCTTTTTGTAGTCTTTTGCTTCAGAACTCTATATCCAACAAGGCTGGAGTCATGGATTTGAGGGAATTATCAAGTCAGGTACAGGAAAAATGTCAAAACAATAAGAATTGTTTGAGTTATCAATTGAGTTCTCAATTATCTGACAGCATTAGTGAAATATCAGAACATGATTATACTTTACTGGGAGATTGTTATTTATATATTTTAGAATTTGAGTTTTGTCTCTTTGTATCGTCTATGTGTGCAAATGATGCTGATGATAAGCAACTGTCTTAAAAATGGATACCTGTTTCTTCTGAAAGGGAGGCTTCTGAGGTCTTATATCTGTAATCAACTGTACCCCTGGATTTGCTTGTAGTTGTGAAGGAAGGGATGAAAAGCATAATATGCTCTGAGTTGAAACCAACATTGAGCCTGAAAAAAGCTTCTGTTTCTCAAGGTATATGTTATTCCTATTGGATATTACATAAGTCAATACCTGTCTCTTTCCTTCCTGTTTCTTCTGTATCTCTAGTCTCTAAGTGATAGGCAGAAGTACTTGAAGTTTTATTGTAAATGAGTGTGAACTGTACTTGTTTGAGGATATGTGTATGATGGATTTTCAGGCTGCACTATCTCGTTACTCATTGTATTCTCTGGGTTTGGTATCCTTTGCTTTGATTTTGTTTAAAGGGTGAAGGGAGATGCAGTGGTACCAGTGTGTTAAGCAAAGTTATGCCAACTAACTGAAAATTCACATTTTCTGCTTGATTTGAGAAAACAAGGCTCAGCTCCCATGGTATGTTTAAGTGACACTTGATATTTTTTATTTTAAAGATCTTTAAGTAGTTATGTTTCGGTTCAGACTGAAAGCAGATGGTGAAATAGGTGAGCAGTACTTTCAACTTTGAGTGAGGTCCTTGGGTGATATTGCTGTTGAAATCAGTGGCAAGATTTTAGAAGTATTGCCATTTACACCTTTTTAAGGCTCTTCAGTAGCCTTGCTCTTGCTCTTCAGTATTAACTATTGACAGCTTACATGCATGCCAAGTGCATTTTTATCACTCTGATGTGCTCCTGCTTACAGCTAGCCACATTACTATGATAATGCTTTTATAAATAGCATTTTAATCAATGTTACTGGCAGCTCACCAGAAAGAAAAATTAGAGGTTTTATCCCTTTTGGCCTCACTGAATTTTGTTTTTATCTGTTGTGAGTTTTTTATTTTGTTTGTTTGTTTGTTTTTAATAGTGATTCCGGAGTTCATTAGTCAAGTAAATATTGCACTGGAGAGCTTAAGCAAGAATACAGTACATCTATTTGATGATAACCAATTTGTGGATGTTTCTAAGAAGGTTTATGATACTATTCACAACATCAGATGCTCAGTCATGATGATTCGGGTAAGTTTTTGATTTGTTCATTTAAAGTTCATCTATAAGATAATTCAGAACATAAGGGCATTTTCAGGAGAGCTTAGAACTATGAATATCAACTAAGCACCTCAACTCATATTCACATGTAACTGATTTGGGGATTTTGTGTTGTGAGGGGGTACGATTGTGACTCGGGGAGATTGAATCCTCTCGTGTGGAAAACAAGGTTACCAAATCAGAATGTTCTAGAAAAATGTGTTTCATTCTTTAAAAATATTTGTGTGTGATTGAGTTGATAAGAAATCTTCATTAATGATGAACTTGTTGCTACAAACTGATTGTAGCTCTGCCCTTAATCTTATTCGATGGAATGTAGGAGCAGAGCGTATCATCCTGTTAATCTCTTGGAGTTCTGCCGGTTGCATACATGAACACTGAACAGCCTGACTTCTGAAAAATGGGTACAGTCAATGTAGTTATCCTAGCTTTTATTCTGTACTTCAAGAATTTTACCCAAATACTTTCAGTCTGCAAATACAATTTCAAGATGATTCAATGCAAAAAAAAAAAAAAAAAAAAAAAAGTAATTTTTGTGAATAAAATTAATAGTAAAAGCACAGACACGTTTTCCAAGAAATACTGATAAATTTGGAAGAAATAAATACACTGTTATTTGTTTTAAATATAAAAATACATTACGGGGTAAAATTTGTGGAAAAAATTAATTATGGAGGCTCTTCTTACCATGTTGGAATGCCTAAGTTAGTTTTAGTGGGAATTCAAATGTGCAAAATCAAATTTTAAGTTTATCATCCTTGCTGCAATTGTCACGTAGGAAATTATTTATGTACTGAAGATCCTGAAGCACTGACATATGGCTTACTGTGCTCTCACTTCACCTACAGTGATTTTTGATAACTTTCCAACAGATTAGTATTAATTCTTGGAATGATCATCAGTGTGTTGTTTTTTCTTTGTTTGTTTTTGTTTTTTTGTTCGCTCATTGTACATATAACCGGGATTAAAAAATTGTGTAACTGTTTAGTGATTTGGTTATCTGTCAGGTTATCTAAAGCTTGGTCTGTTTGTGTTATTAGCACCTAACTTTGTGAATCAAAATGCAACCAGTACTATTTAATTTTGTTACAACTGCTTGTAAAAGTTTTATCACTGTCCTTCTAGTTTTCAGTTCAGCAGCATTTTTTCATTACGTTTCCTAGTCCTATTTGAATTTAACTTCTTCTACATGTGCTCAAGAAAATTTCATATATCTTCTTGCCTTCTGTTTCTCCCTGTCACTATTACTTTTGAGGAGGCTTCTGCTGTTACATCTCCCAGATGTTCACTTCTTATGCCATTGTGTCTTAATGATGGAAGCAACAACTCAATTTGCTGCTCCTTTAAACTGTGTATGTTTTGATATTAGTTCAAGCTGGAAATGTTTCTGTTCCAAAGGACCTTTTTTGTGATGTGTTTTCTCAATCAGATGCCTTAAAGGATGAAATTTATCTGCTAATTGGGGAACTAATAACCTTTCTTCAGGAAAGGAGGTTTACAGCAGATACTTTCAGAATCAAACAGGAAAGATGAACATCTGCAAGTCACTTTTAAGCAGTGAGAACCTGCTATTACAATATGCTTCATTGATAGAGTTTTAAATGTTTTCCTCTTCCCTGTAAGGGAGCAGTCAGTCTTTGGAAATGGAAGAGCAGGCTCAAGTCACTAAAGGGCTGACGTTTGCCTCCTTCACACTTCAGATATTCTGGTGGATGGTCTCAGTTACTTCCTGTGGTCAGACTGTGGATGATAGCAGTATGCAGATGTTACTTGTTGGCTTTAATTCTAGTCCAGTCAGGATTTGGATTAATTCTAGGATGAAGCTCTGTGCCTCAGGCACAGGAAAGAAGTGTATATAATAATAATAATAGTTATATGTAATATTCTTTCCTTGCAAACTAGACAAAAATGCAAATGTTTGGGACAACAGGACAGTCATTGTATTCTTTCCCTCTGCCTCCTTTAATTCTGTGCATCCTACTCAGGGAAAACAAAATGCTGGTATATATGATACAAAAGGTTCTTGTTGAAGTTTGATGAGTCTGCTTTCCTTGTTTGCTGGTGGTGATCTCTGTGCTTGTCTCAAGCTCAGGATATCTCAGCTCACAGGCTTGTACTTGCTCACTGTGTTCCTGCACTTTGTAGAAGGTTCTTGCTCATAGCAGTGATTCATTTGGGATGGATTTATTTGGCAAAAAAAAAACCAGACTGAAACAGATACTCTATTAGGTAGCACAATCTGTTCCTGTTTCAGTGAACCTCATCTCCCTCCTATAAATTGGAGCGAGACACCATAGAAACTTCGTTGTAGCATGACATTTTTCTAGATCAGTTAATCTTTGTTTAATACCCATGTTGTTCAGGCCATCCTAACTGTATGACTTGGACTGTCATTTCATTTTAAATTTTATTTCATTTTGAATGTTATAACTTTTTTTCTATCTGTTCTTCTGTTAGATCTGGATCTTCCATATGTCCATTCTTCTTGAGTTTGAACTGCTTGTAATCTGATCATGACTGAGTCCTCCTTTACAGAGTTTTTCATTTGGGAGGAAATGAACTGAGGAGTGTAACAAATTTCACAGCCTCTGTGAAGGCACAGACACTCCTCTGGAGGTTACTCTGAGCTACATTCTCACAGTCCTCCATGATGTGTATATCTGTCTGTACAGCCACTCAAGAAAGAAAAGTATGTTACGTCCCCTCTATTTCTTTCTGGGCATGAGGGGAAAATAATTTGCTCTGAGAAGACTGTATATATGCATAATACATAAAAGCATGTGGAAGTGTGCTTTGTAGATGCATACTACATTTATAAAATCATAAATCACTGCACAGCACCTAAACATACAGCATTAGTATGAAGATTTCTTAGCAGGTCTGTCTTCCACTTCTGCTTTGCAATTGTAATTTGACAAGGCAAAAAAATTCCAAAGTATCAGAAATTATGATGTTGGCTGAACTTGGAGCTATAGATAGCAAAGAGCAGATACTTCTGCTATGTGAGGCAGTTATGGCCAATTGGATAACAACATGTCTACCTTTATTAAAATTCCCGTTATCCTAAACAAAAGATGTGTATGGGTTTGAAAGCAATGTGGCGTGAAGTGTATTCAACTGTATTTGGATGGATTCAGCACTGACAATTGCAAACTCATGACAAAAGCTCAGGAGATGGAAACAAAAGGAGTTTAATTCATTAAAAAGGACATGTGCAGCTTTCTACTTAATGAGTGCCATTTTTCAGAGACTGTCATGAGAGGGTTTTTTTGAGGTTTGGTGAAATGATAGTCAGCTACTCCACCGTCCCTTGGAGATACTGACTGCCAGCACGGGAAGAGAGCTGAGAAAACCCTGGCATTCATTTTTTTTGAGCACAGATTTATTTGCATTCCTTATTAGATATGTTCCAGGCAATGTCAGTTTCATTTCAGTCTGGTTATAAGAAGCTTTAGTAAATCTGATGGTTATTCAGACCTATGCTGCAAGCACAGCAGCCAAGGTGAGGAAATAAAAGCATTCTGGGGCCAAATTTTATAGGGCCTCATTGGTACTGTGCCAAAGAACAATGTGTGGCTGATCACAGGGGATTTCAAGACTAAATCAAGGAAAGAAATTGTTGATCAAAATATAATTTGAAAATGTAAATTAACGAGGATGCTGATTCGCAGGAGGGGATTTTTCAGCATCAAAGTAAAAGTGGAAACTCACCAGATCGGTTCCTCAGGAAGCATTTCAAGCATGTAATTACACTGAGTGAATGTTTTTTATAATATTGTCCCTAACTGTCAAATGCTGCCAAATACTGTTATTACTGCAAATTATCAGATATGCTTTTCAAGGTCCAAGCCTAACCGTAGATACATAAAATATTAATTCCTGTCCTGCAGGTATAATGTGCATAACTCTTGAGAGCAACGAAATAGTTAGATGGTGTGCTGCACAGATGAGCTCTAACAGAAATGCTTCTGGAACTGCAGGATATGTCCTTTAAGATGCTTTCTGTCATTTCACTTGCAAGGATGATGAATTCCTCCATTGGTAGCTGTTAATTTGGCTGTTTGATCCAGGGTGTATTAGCTGCATCTGCTTATTAGTATCACGCATACTTTGGTTTTTTTTCTTTATTCCTTGATTCTTTAAGTGTTGGATTTTTGTTGAATTGTAAAGGCACAGGTAGCTTGATTTTGCACACTACTTGATAGTGTATTAATCAGTATATTGCTTTTATGGCAATAGATTGGGGTAAATAAGAGACAGAATTTAGCTATTTGAAATAAATATGGGAAGGGCAGAAGAAACAGGTGGACAGTCTTTGAGATAGTAATTATGAAATGTTGCTTAATGTTAAAAATGTTGCTTAATGTTAAAAACAAAAAAACAAAAACAAAAACAAAAACAAAAAAAAACCCCAAAACAACAAAACAGCGAGCTGCTATGTGAAAATGTAGTTAGTTGAATAATATGAGACAGCTGGATTGAAGTAACAGCTGATAATATCCCATTAGGATATTGGCTACAATAGAGAGGTAGTAACTACAAATATACAATAAGTGCAAATAGTTGAACTGGTGATGAAGTCATCCTAACATAAATACATAAACAGGAGTGGAAAAGAATTCTCCAAGTTCTGAGTTTCCTGGAATTCTTTGGTGTTATCGAAAGGTGTCTGCTGGGAATTTTCCCAGCAGATAAAAAGAGGAAGGCAAAATGTTCATGTACACTATTATATATACACTACTATATGCCTTTAATAATCTTGGAAACAGTGAATGAGTGAACTTGTATTGCCAGATTTCATGAGAGAGTAGAAATTTTTTTTTGAGATTGCAGTTCTTGTCTAATGCAGTATTCCCCTCATTTTAACACATTTCTTATAGATCTCTTTTGCTGTTTATGTATTCTATGTGCTGTTTCCTTCAGAATTCTAGTATAGTGGTTACAGATTCCCTCAGAGTTTATGGTGTTAGGCTTTTTGAGTGTTTCTTTTGCAGACTGTATCTTCATTACCATTGAGCAGCTATTTTTTATGCCATACTCATCCTCATAGTTCCTCTCACCCCAAGAACAGGCATTTTGTGGTTTTGCATCATACCTACATAATTTTATTTCAAATAGATTCTCATTGTAATCCCAGTGTACTCCTTATCTTTTTGTTTCTTTGACTAATCAGTCTTTCACTGTAGATTTTAATGCCCTTTGTAAAATCAAATGCAGTTTAACTACACGTTCATGTATTTACAGTATTGCCTTTTTAAATGTTTTGGCTTCATCAGAATACCCTTGACGTGGATTCCATTTTTCTTCTTCCTATGTGAGAGAGTTCTTTGATAACAGAGATTATAAGCTCTTCAGTCCAGTTGATTTCTCTCATCATGGTGAAATTTGGTCTTATGTATCCAGCAGAGCTGCAATAATATTCAGAACATACACTTTTTGGAAAGGAAGATGGCAAGTGATGAAAACCTTCCTATCATCCTTTTTCTCTTTCAGCCAGTTAACGTCTCTATTCAATTGTACCTTTGCTTTTATTAATGGCTGGATTATCCTCCGCATGCAAGATTTTCTCCCCTTTTTTACTTCCATAGTTGGGATGAATTAGATCCTGCCATGTGCAGGCAATAGCACATACAAATTGAACCTCTATTTAAAAGGTAGAGAAAATAAAGCTTGGAAACTAATTAGAAAAACATGTTTACTGCAGTCCCACTGCTGTTTGTTTTTCAAAGAGAGCTGTGAAATCTCATAGTGAGAAAAGACAAAGAGCTTATATTAACCTGATAAACTTCATTATTAGTTGTCTGAAATTTATGAATCATGCTGACTCATTACAAATAAATATTGGGAAACTAGTTAAATACGTATTTCTTTTTTTTTTTTTTTTTTACTATCCTACATCAGCTGCTGAAGAGGAAGAGTTTGTACAATAGCAATTAGCAAGGCAGGCAGACCTGCAACTCTCATCACCTTCTGCCATTCCTGACCTAATTAGGTTGGAGCTGACCTTTCTTTCCCTCAGCTCCTTGTCACTTTACCTGGCTGAAAGAGATTTTTTTCTGTACGTTTTTGCTTGTTCTCCTTTACACACTAGGCTTCTGATATAGATGTAGTCAGTACTTGTTATCTTGTCATCCTTTTTTTTTTTTTTTTTTTTTTTCGTATCTGTACCAAGAAAAGGATTTTCTACCCTCGTCATTTAAGAAAATACGTACTTTGCACTGGGTGTAACCAAGCAGATGTTTCCATGTGCTGTTTTCTTCAAATGGTGCTTTTCTAGCTTATTCTATCAGTCCTGTCATCCAAAGATTGGTGTATCTTGATGCACTGTGACTGAAGAAGGATGTAATATCTGGTGTCGTTTAAAAATGATCCCAGAAATGCCATTCATCTGATAATAACTGTTAATACAGACTGTTCAGTCTAGCAGAGGGCCTCCTCAATGTTCTTCAGCTTCTGCTTAAGGCTTGATCAATTTGCTGAGCTTGCCAGTGGGAATATTCAGATCAGTGAAAGAAGTATTTGTGGACATGCTTGGAGTCATCGCCCTTCCCTCCCACATACAATTATGTGCAGAGTCACCAAAAATGGGCTGACACAATTGTAGCACATCTATTGCTCTTTCCAGCACATTGTCTGTCAAAAATAGTGCACATCTCTACACCAGATTGTAACCCTTACTCCACTCTCGGTTCAGTAACCTGGACCTGCTTGGAAACCATCTATATCAAAGCAAAGAGTGGCACTGGCAATGTAAACTTGCTTAAGATGTGTCTGTGTGTGATCTGTAAGTCATTCTTTCATTCCAGGAATCAATACTTGGCATTTTTCAGTATGTATTTGAATAATTCTGTTGCTTTAGAGTTCAGGCTGGAAGTATGTTGTGTAGAACGGAAAATAAATTCAGCCTAAGAAGTCTACTTAACATGTCGCATACATACTGCTTTTTTCAGTTGTGTATTAGTAATTAGTTCTGATTAATTACTATTGCTGAAGGAGTGGAACTGAGGCAGAACTGTGACAATTCCACTTTTTACATTCTTCAAGAGTATCTGAAGATGACGTGTGCACTGTTGTGAAAGCTACTATTCTTGAAAACTTTCTAATTGTGGTGCACTGTAAGCGGGACGGAATGAGACATCCATAGCATATCTTCAAAATAAGGTACAGATCTGCATTAGTGGTGAATTGTGATCTTGATTGGTTTTGCTTATTTATTTACTTTTTATTTCATGTGTAAACAGTCTGTGAAGCTACCTGAAAAGACATCTATTCTGTTACTGATTTAACTGTTTTAGTTCCACACTTTTGTCTTGTGGAAGACAGGATGGACTGGAAGATTATGCCATAAGAAAGTACTAAATGATGTTATAATTAATTTCTCAGGGAAGTGGTTTTTATAGGTTTGCATTGTTTTTTAGCTTTTTTTGGTCCTGTTTATGTTAAACATCTTTGGGTGCTTTTTATGCATTGTAGGAACCACTTTGTTATTAGGGATTCAGCTATTCTAACACTTTCAGAGCAGGAAGTTCCCATCTGATATGTCTGAGAACTAATCCTACAAAAAGAGTTGCTAAGGTCTTCATTTAATTTTCTGGTATTTAGTATCCTTCGTTCGTTTTTTCCCCCCATTTTAAATGTTTTATTTGTGTGTTTTTTAATATAATTTCAAGCCTTTCTTTCCATACAGAAAAAGCAAAAAAGTAGTATTCTATTCTCATCTCTGACTCACTTTAAATTTGTTTAGCTACCCCCTCATTTTGTTTGCCTGTATTTAATTTTGTTTGTCTGAATTTAATCTGCTCGCCTATTGCTTGTGTATCTAAAAGCAAAGTGTGTAGCATTGTTATGCTTTGTTCTTCAAGATTCACAAAACATGCAGCAGTATGTAGTTGTCAGACTGCTTCTGTGAGGTAGAATGGATTGGCTAAAGCTTGGTAATTGATAGGTTGACTAAGGCTATGTGGACACCTGCTTTATTGTGGGGTTTGTATTCTGAGTCACATAAAAAGTGTTACTGGGGAATGTTATAATTGTGTTTCAGAAACTTTGTTTGTTTGGTTTCATTATCAGGAAAATGTGGTGAGTTTAAACCACCAGATCAAATATGCACACTGTTAAATAAAACCTGCTTGCAGCTTGTTCTCCCTGCCCCATTATTTGGTTTGCTGGCATCTCTAGATAGGATCCCCAACCATCGTGGGGAAAAGTAACTCCAGACTCTTTCCCATATAGGTTCCATTCTGTATGTTACATTATCTACAAATGCATTATCAAGAAACTTATGTTATGTACCCCAGAGTATACTTGGAAAGTCATCTGATATTGTAGAAATACTTTCTTGTTTATATTATACATCTTTATTAGCACCATAAACTCAGTCATAGTTACTATGACTTTACCTCGCATATATCCTATGAAAATGCTCTGTACTGCAACAGTTTTGGGACATAGTCTGCATACATTTCAATTTAACATGCTGTCATTCTATTAAATGCTAATCTCCATTTAGTACCAGGTCAGTTTGTATTTCCAAATAAATAAGGCTGATTTGTGTTTTCTGGAAAGCTACTACAAACAGCATTTTGCCTGTATTTCAGGTTTATGTACCACATAAAATACACTCAAGGGTCTGATTTTCTGCCACCTTCGTTAGTTTAAAGCCTTTAGTATCTTCCACAAATCAAGTGACCATTACAGTTCTTTGTACAATAGTATTGGTGTTCTTGATGCTTAATAGAGCAAACCATGTGCACAGCAGTGAATCTGTAAATAAATACCACTCTGTCTTTTCTTGAAAGTTTCATCCCATTGTCTTCAACCTGTGAGCAAGCTGCTCCCCTGGGAAATGTCTTCAGTTTGGAGTAGTTGCAAATTGCTATGAATATCTGTTCTTAAGAATTGATGTGATTTCACAGTTATTTTCAAAATTTTGTTTGTTAGTAGGAAAAAAAAAAAAGAAAAAACTACAACAGATTAAAATATTGATTTTAGAAACAGGTGGTGTGTTCTCATCTCGGATAGGAGGAAGGAGGTATAAGAAAAAACAATAGATGCTCAACCTTTTAATCTCAAACGTTAAAATGAAAGCCAAAGCACAAATACATTTTTATTTCACTCGAGGCAGGATGGTCCTTCTCCTCCCCCATTTTTAGGTCCCCTTTGCTTAAACCATTGAGTTAGAGCGTGCAGGATTGTTGAGGATTTATAGATTTTTTTGAACAAATAAATTGAATAGAAACTTCTATTTCTTCTATATTCCCGCACTTTCAAACTACCGAGTTTTAACCTTTCAGCTTGTTGTACATCCTTCAACTGCTGTCCCTGCATCCATGTTCCAGCCACTTGCATAGTTTTGCTGCCTTCTGATTTCAAAAAGGTTTTTGTTACTTAAAGAATTAGAATATGTAATGACTTATCAGACAAATAATAGAAAATACAAAATCCAGTTTTTCAGTTAAAAAAAAAATCAACAACTAGAACAACTAGAATAGGAATGATGCTAATTTTCAGTATTTTCTGTCTTGGATCATCTCTCTCAATTTTTTTTTTTTTTTTTTAACTTTCTGGTTTTAGATTTTGGTTCTTATTGGGTATAAAAATGAGTAGTGGGTGGAAAAATTAACCCCGTCAACCCTGTATGTTCAATTTGTACATTTTCCAGTACTTTCCATCACATAGTAGTGTTACACATGACTATGTGTTACTACATATAGTGATGTTATCACAGAGTCACAGTATCGTAGGATTTGGAAGGGAACGCGGAGGATCATCTAGTCCACTCTGCTTGCTAAAGCAGATTCCGTACAGTAGGTTGCACAGGAAAGTGTCCAGGCATCTTTTGAATATCTCTAGAGAAGGAGACCCTACAAACCTCTCTGGGAAGCCTTTTCCAGTGCTCTGGCACCACCACAGTACAGTTCTTCCTCATATATGTATGGAATTTCCTGTGTTCCGGTTTTTTGCTCATTGCCATTCATCCTATCACTGCATACCACTGAAAAGAGCCTGGTCTCATCCATGTGACTCCGACGCTTTTGATATTTATTAATCCAGGTCTCTCAGCCTTTCCCCATACAGGAGATGCTCCAGGCCCCTAATCAACTTTGCAGCCTTCACTAGATGCCATCTAGAATATTTCTGTCTTCTTGAACTGAGGAGCTCAGAACTGGACACAGTATTCCAGATGTGGCCTGACCACGGCAGAGTAGAAGAGGAGAATTATTTCCCTCAAAGTGTTGACTATGCTCTTTTTAATGCACCCTGGGGATACCACTGGCCTTCTTGGAGATATGAGCACAGTTCATATCACTGTTCTGGATCATGGCCAGAAGTTATTACTCAATATTATTCTTTTTTTTTTTTTTTCCCCCCCAAAATACTGTGATTAACTGGCCTCTTTCTAATCAGAAAATGCTATCAACATAAACAGTATGTTGAGCAGAATGTTACTTTGCACTCTGCCAGACACTTCACTCATCTCACACTCTTGTCAGTAAGAGAAAAGAGATGAGAGAAGCGTAGACAGTGGATCATATAAGTGTCAAAAGTTTTTACAGGTCCTGAGGAGATAATCTGTCCAACCTCCTGTGAAAAGCAATGTTATTCAGTGCTTGTCAAGCCAAGTTTTGAATATCTGGAGATTTCACCTCTTTCCTGGACAAGGTTTTCCAATGTTCAGTTGTTTTCAGTCTTGCCTCTAGGTGGGCTTTCCCCTGAACCAAATTCTGTTGATTGCCTCTTGTCCTGTTGCCAGGCATTCCCATAAAGAGATTGCCTCCATCTTCTCTGTAACTACCTTTTAGGCAGTGAAACACTGTCATTAGATCCTCACTGAGCTGCCTCTCAGTTGAAGTGCAGTTCTTTCAACTTGTCTTCATGTTTATAGTTCTCTAGTCCTCTCATTATCAGGCAGTCTTCTGCTGGACACTGCCCACTTTTTTTAATGTCTTTCTTGGATTGAGGGGCTGCAAAATTGGGAAAAAATTGGGTGTGGCTTTACAAGCGATGAGTAGAATGGCATGATCACATCCATTGACCTGCCAGCTATTTTTTCTTGTTGGAGCAAAAGATAAGGCTGAATGAATGCAGGATTAGTCCTTTTTACTGCTTGGTTTTAGTGTTTCACTACCATTTGTTCCTGCCAAGAGGTCAGAAAGAAATGTTTCTTCCAAAGTGACAAAACTGATAGTTCTTGAACTTTTTACTCAAATACTGGGAAACGATATTGGAAGGAAATGACAGAATCTCAGAAACTCATCTCCAATATATGCTTTTTTTCCTTCCTGTCACTTCCCCTTTTTTCATTCTCTTTAGCAGGTTTTTATCCATTCTTCTCAGTTGCATTGCTTGTCCTCATTTTTTTTTGACTCTTCCTGCTGGATGGAATCCTCCTTTACCCTTTATGTGATAAATGTTGCATCTTTCTTCTTCAATTGTGTACTTCTCAGATGTAATTCCTCTCTTTACTTGCCTTGGTTGATTCCAGCTCTTGTCATCCAGCTCTTCGTTCTGCTGAAAATTCTCAAAGCTCTTGGTTACTTCTCTCTGGGCAGAGCCTTGGTCTATTATCTACTCTATATGTGTAGATATTATCTATGGTATACTATTATCCATTGTTTGATAAACTAGTCATTTTCAGCACAGTTGCTTCTGCAATGCTCTTCTGTCTAGAATTAATCTCTACCATATGTGGCTTGGCTGTCCTAGGGAAGAGATTAGTCAACACCTCTTCCAGCTTTCTGTGGCTATTGTGTAGGGAATATGCACCTTATTTCTGAATATTTGTATTTAATATCCACTTGACAGTACTTAACAGAACTGCTCCTTAATTGCTTAATGTTACCTGTAAACATCACCACATCTACTATATCTTCATTAAGCTTTCACCTCTAAACACTCTTCTCTCAATTTTTTTTATATTCCATGACAATGGCAACATCACTGCTGTTTTGAAATCAGCATTCATCATGCAGTTAACAGTGGTTCCTTAAGTTACCTCTGTGTTTATTTGCCGCTGTGCATCTACTTTCAATCTGTTTGTTAGTTTTTTTGGTTTTTTGTTTTTTTTTTCCAGTCTCCTACTTAGTTTGCCAGGTGGTCTTTCTTTGGGGGAACAGAATCACCTTGCTCTGTGTTTATACAGCATGCAACAAAACACTGATTCAGAATTAAAACTTTCTAGAAAGTATTACAGTAAAATAATTTGCTCAGAACAGATGTTTTAGCCAAAGTGATGGCTGAAATGCCTCCTTTTGTTAGATTCTCTTACTTTGCTACAGAGTTTCTAGTTCTCTGGAAGGCTGACAGTGTCTTTTATGTATTCTGGGCCTCCCTAGAGAGCCCATGTTTTTACTATATGGAGAACAAAATATAATATAAAAAACTGCTTTCATAAAAAAAGAAATTACATGTATTTCAGCTACTTGAAACTAGTTGAACTAATTGACTTAGTAGACTTAGTTGGAACAGAGTGGCTTCTCTTATTTGGCTCTTATTTATGAAAGCAAGCTTCTTGCTACATTTCACACAACTCCTAGACTTCTACACTTTGCCATTGCTTGTTGTGTTTATACCTGATTGTTTCCAGTCAGCAAATGACTATTTGACCCATCTACTGTTTTATATTTTTTTCAGTTAAAAATGTTACTTTTTCAAATCTACCTTAGGTTTCCAGTTTTTAAAGTGTCAGATAGTGGGAAAGATGTGCTGTTTGCTACTTATTTGTTTTTAAAAGTGTTTTATGGGTGTTTTTAGAAAGTATAATGAATGACTTCAGAAATGCTGATTAAGGACTAGTGCTGAAGAATCAGCTGCATACTGTATCCATTACAGTATAAATTTGCAATTATACATCCTGGCAAATCTGCATCGTCTTCCACCTAAGATCTACGGCCTTAGGTATCATGCAAGGCTATAAATCTAGAGTTTCTCAGCAGCAGGTTGCAATATGGCTTACCATCGAGTTTCTTAGTACTGGGTTTACTGGTTTCAGATTGTGAAGCCAATATGTTTTGTACAGGAATGGATGGCATGAACAATTTTGAGTTGCATACTATTTTAAACTTCAGTATTTCCCTGTTTTAAGAGCTTGAATTCTATTGCAAGTATGTCACATATATTTATGTATTTAATTGTTCAAAATAATATCCCTCTCCTTCAGGATAATAGAGCTTTCCAGAATGGTTTTAGTAGCTCTAGTTTAGCTGCTCATTGAAAATTTATGCATAATGCAATGTATTTTCTGGAACATGAAAATCTTTGCTAAGGGCTTTTTTGTAACAAAGAAGAGCATTGTATTCCTTCCTTGCCATTTAGTGCTTACTGTCCAATGTAGATATATTCCTACCGAAATAGAATGAATGTTATTCCCTTAAAAGCACTAAATTTCTAAAACTAAAGCTAGAAGACACTGAAGAAGTGTTACAAATTACATGTATTTCAGTAAAACATTATTAAAATATGTGTCTTATCACCTGGTTTATAGGAATTTGAGAGATGCAAGACTGGAAATGGAGACGGTAGATAGAGTTAATAGCTCAGGCAGTAGTTCTGACTCTGAAATCTGCTCTGTCAGTGTTTCCAGTTCTGATATCGAGATCTTCATTACTCAGTAGTAGTTTGGCTATAGACTTCTATTGATCAGCAAAGTCCTTGGATTGATTAAAATTTCTCAGTTCCCATTCTTTTCATTGTTGAATCATTTGACATTTAGGTTGGACTCTTTTCAGCATGAAGCAGAAAGTGAAGGGATGCATTGCGAATGTATTCATTGTTCAACTGGGATGCAGTTATATTTCAAAAATAGAAATTAACTGTGTTCTAGCTCGTGATCTCAGATTTTCTATCATAGGAAAGGAGAAGCAGTGCTGCAATCTGCTCTGACATTGAGTTAATAGAGTTTAAGGCCTGGTCCAGTTGTCAGCATATGATACAGCTATGTGAGAGTGAAAAAGATTTGGGAAGAATTTATTTATTTCTTTTTACTACTGATAGTTCTTTTGCTTTACTTTCTTTATAATATCTTATAATCCATAAGTATACTTCAGTTCATATTTTTCCATTAATGATACATTCCTGATGTTTATTCTTTTCTTTCCTCCAATTTGCACCACCGGATTATTTTCTTGAATGCATGGTCATAAAGCTGTAATGCATAGTTATTGAAGGCAAGCAGGCCTTACCAAGGAAGGAAGCATAGTTATAGCAGGGAGACTGACTCAGTAAAAAACAGGAACTGTAGAAGGAAATTAATCTGAGAATTTTAAAAAATAATAATCCTCCATTGAACTTGATAAATGGAAGGCTGGTTACCTGAAAAAATTCTGTAGAGGCTGACAAACCAGATGCTACCTAATTGTCTGAGAACCTCAGGGACTTACATCCTGTTCTAAAGAAGAAAGAAAAGAGATGCTCTGTTATATTCAGTACCAACAAAGTCAGTATATATTGACACTGAAGTGAGGTGTGTTGCAGCAAGGGAGTACTGTGCATCATCTAGCAAATGGATTATGTGGAAATTGCATCTTTGGAGCACCATTCTTCCAGTAGAACTAAGCTATTAGTTTTTGTGGCTCTCTTGCTGTTCCCTATAGCAAGTACTTTAGTTATTAGGAAAGCAGAGCAGTAACATTAACGGAAAAATCAGTTTCTTAGTCCATGTGCTCTGTTATCCCAGGCGTCCTTGAGGTAGTCCACACAAAAATTGTTATGGGAAATAAAGGAAATCCAATTCCCTTAGTTGGATTGATTATTTTTTCTGGAAGTAAAAGGAGCCTTCATAGATGTTCCTTAGCTTGAGAAATTATTATCTGTGCCATTCCTATTAGCTTAGGAAATATCCTGGAATTTGATACGTATTACATTTTCTTACAAAAACAATAACTACTTTCATGTTAGGATAGAGGAAAGCATATCCATATAGAATACTGAGAATAAAGAGCTGCACTTAATTGCCTAGAGTGATGTTTTGGCAGCTGGGGATGCACATAGTTTCACTTAGGTTTCTGTAGGAATGACAGATGACAGCTTTAGTGAACTCCCTTGCACTCCTGGCAGCTATATGGCCTTCGTTCCTGAAGAGACTCTTCTTGTTACAGTAGAATCAGATTTCCTTCCTTGGGATAAAGACCACCATGGTTAAAGTAATGCCATTCTGCTGTCTGCTTGTAGTCTTAAAAGCACAACCACATGCTGATTAAAACTGACAATAATCAGTGTCAGAGTTGGGTAACTGACATCTATTGTTCTTCTACATATATTCATTGTATTAAGCAGGCCATTTTCTTTTCTGGGTGGATTACCTTCTTTCTAATCAGTTTGTAATTTGCTTATTGAGGAGATCAGATAAGCGGATGTGAAGTAACTACATTCTTAAATCTTAACAGATGTAAAGTGGGGCTAGGCAGAACAACAGCAAATTGTGATTTCACCTGGCTGTGTTGAGGTTTGGACTTCTGGACGATAGATTAACACTGATTTCTGAAATTGAAGCAATCCCCAGTGGAGAAAATTGTGTCTGCTTAAAACTTAAGCTGTCCTTTTCTATTCTTTTACATTACTGTGGTCTTAAAATTCATGCCTTACAGCTTCCATCTTCTCAGGCTTGACTGCTTCATTTAGTTTTATTGCTTATATGGAACTTACAGATCACAAAGCAGATGACTCACCCTATGTGCCCTTTAACTGCAGAAAGGATTTGAAAGAGTTATTTTTTCCTGGATTAAAAGACCGTTCTGGCAGCATTGCAGCTGGCTTTTGTTTTTGTTTATTTGTTTGTTTTTTTTTTTTTTAAATTATTGTGTAATCTGCTCTTTTTTTTTTTTTTTTGTGTGTGTGTGTGTGTGTGTGTGTGTGTGTGTGTGTGTGTGTGTATGAAATTGTCCCAATCATTTGTAGAACATACTAGCTGTATAATTCATAAAACTGTTTTCTGCCCCTTAAGTTAACATTTCCCAGCTGGTGGAGGTAAACCCAGATTAAATTTTAGTCTGTGTTTAGTTTATCAGTTAACACCATCATTTTCTCCTGATATTTTCCATTCCAGAAAACTCAATAGCAAATATTAGCAGCAGTTTGGATAATAAGAGAAGGAATGATTCACTCTTACACAGTTTGTAGGATTGCCAAATAGCTCATAGGTTTGGCAAGCAGTTGCTCCTAACATAATTGGCTTTTAGGCTGTGATATATCGTATGCTTCCTTTTTGTTTATTCTTGGAAAAAATGATGAGCTCAAATATTTATCTATGGCATAGGAAAAAAAAACGTTGAGAGCATCATGAGTTGCAGGAAAATAGCATCCTTCACAGAGGGAAGTTATTATCATTTCTTTAAATAAAAACATATTAGGGGCCACTCAACAACTAACATGAATATGCTACCATAAAGACAAGGTAGTTTTCCTGGAATGGAGGTAATTCATCACAGGCATACTTTTGTGTTGCCCTGCCTTGCATTAATATTGTTTGTTTCTATCCTCTTTGTTTCTTTCCCTTCCTCTTCCTCTTCTTTTTTCTTTAATTCCTTTATCATTTCTCACCTATAATCTTTCTTATATTTTGTCTCATGTAAATGCAGATTTACTTCTGATCTTGGGCACTAAGATAGTATAAGAATTGTTTATTGTAAAATATGAATGCTGGAATTCTCACCGGGTGCCGGTCTCTTTAGGAAAGGGTAAAGGAAAGGCATGAATTCTGATTTCCAACTTGGATAAAATAAATAATGTAGTCAAGTATGATATTTAAAGATACTGAAGTATATTAAAAGACATTTAGGAGAGCTCCAGTAATCCAATTTACAAAGTCTTACTAAAAGTGAAAACAAACATAATAACTAGGTTAGAGTATTGGATGTAGGTTAGAAGATGGATGCTTAAATACAAAGCTAAAAGGCCAGGCACGTACGTTCATGTGCCTTGAAGTCCATCTCAGTCTATGTTCTTAATGGTTTTTATACACTGGGGAATTCATTTGAGCTAAACAAAAACAAAACAAACAAGCAAACAACAAAACAAATAAAGCAATGACTGTTATGGTCTATTTTCCAGAGCTAAATTCACAACTCTCTGCCATGCCTTCCCATATAGGACAAGGGAATTGCTTGATGTAGCAGGATAAAATCCACAACTGCCATCATCAAAGAAAGTAATTTAACACAGTTGGCTATTTAATGAAAATAGTGTCATCTTTATGATAAGTAGTTTTCATATGCTTTTTGGCCAGGTGACTTTGCTAAAGGCTTGGAAGATTAAAGGCAATTTCTGTAGCCCTGGACTTCTGTTATTAATAAATGAACCCTTTGAATCGCCTTTCTAAAAACTGAAACATGATTGCTTTTTGTAACAACAAAATAAAGACCATTAAAATCAGCAGATGTACCATAAAGTGGTTGATAGAAATTATAGTTTTGTTGTAACCTGGCGCATGGTGTTGTGGGATTTCTACTTAATTTCCTGATTGAGCATATTACAGTATCAAAGTAGTATTGACGCAGTGATATGTATACCTTATTTTGGAAACTGCTGTACTTGAGGATGAGCTCACTTGAGCTGACATTATGGTAATGTGAGTGAAAGAGGCAAGACTTTAGCTTTCTCTAGAGAGGAAAGGAATCGGAGCTAGGGCTCTAAAGATTTGCTCACACCCTTGAACAGTTCAAGTAGAATTCATACTACCTCCCGCTCAAATAACTGTTATGGTCACAGACATAATCCCTTCCTGCATTGGCAGTTGT
The DNA here is from genome assembly GCF_019232065.1 of Centrocercus urophasianus. Taxonomy (NCBI): domain Eukaryota; kingdom Metazoa; phylum Chordata; class Aves; order Galliformes; family Phasianidae; genus Centrocercus; species Centrocercus urophasianus. The sequence continues at coordinate 25,283,644 of NW_024884722.1, forward strand.
TGTATTCTTTTTGACACATTTGTCCTGTTCATCAGATGCATTTCGTTTGTGCATCCTATTCTTGAGGAATGCAGCTTTAAGGTAAAATGTGAGCTATGAGGAAATCAGTGAATGGGCTGGTCTTATTTAGCTTAGTGAACACAGCAAAAGCGGGGAGAGAAAAGGGGAAGATATGATAGCCATTTTAAAATATGGACAATTTTTTTGGCACAATTAAGCATAAAATGTGTTTTCATGTGTTCATAATGAATAGGAGGAAAAAGATTAAGCTTTGACATCATGGGATAAGATTCAGTTTAGACACAATTCATATATGAGACAGATTTTGTGAAACTGCCATGGTTATTAAGGATCTTGTCTTTCTTAACAGTTGCTCATTTTTATCTGTTTATTTTATCTGTCTGTGTTTGTTAATATCTCTCATTCCATTTTCATTGGGCAAAAGAGACTGTTTAAGATGCCTACCATGCTGTGTTGTGAAAAAATAGGCAGAGGGGAAATAATAAGCTTCTCACTTGGTATATTGAAGGTGAAGATTCTTGCTGCCTTTTTTCATAAGTTTGTTGTAAAACCTTCTCAGATTAGAAAATCATTAGGTATACAAAACAAAGTATTTTCCATGCAGTAGTAAATGTATTAATGATGGGAGTACATGTAACCTTTAGTAATTATAACCAAGTGATCTAATAAATATTATTGTGCAGGAATAACAAGGACTGAAATAGCTAATGTTTTGGATGATTTTTGATTTGTTTTTAATTCCGCTTTACTTGGAGAATCTACTTAGTAATAGCTTCTTAAATTGGAGTCAGATTGCTGATTTGTGACATGAAGACTGGTTTGCAGAATGATCTACTTAATGTGTCATTTAGTTCTTCCTCAGCTGATACAGATCACTGAGTTGAACAGTTATTGGTTACTGAGTTACTAACTGTGGCTGGATGCATGTTACAGGCATCAGAACACTTAATAATTAAAAGCAGGAATGAAACTAATTAAAAAAAAAAACAACAAACTATGGGTATGATGGTATTATTTTTACCTCGCTGTCTAGGATGAGAATCTGCTAATATGAAAAAAGTTATAGGTGGGTCTTTTTGGAAAAGATGTTAGCGAATGGTAGCTGTGTGTTCAGAATTGGGCTATGTATTAGTCTGCATTGTTATAGTTATGCACAAGATTTGACTGACAGGTCTGTTCCATGCACCTTTGTTTAAGATGACACATTTTACTTGCATGTCTGATACTAGAGAGAGGGTCAGTTGACACTCAAGAGACTCCAGGAAGACTTTAGGTCCTAGGTAATAATTTCATCTACTCCAGTATAACAAAAACATTTCTAATGGGAAACCTTTTATTAAAGGATGCATCTATCTAAAGGATTTTTTAAATTACTTCTTTAGAATGATCACCTAGCATAATTCACTTAACAGAAATGATGTATTTGATGTGTCAGGGAAAAGTCTTTGATGCCTGTTGCTCAGGCTTTTATTCATCTGATAAGTTTGTTGTAGAATTGAATTGTGTATTTTCTCTTACTTGTAGTACTTAAACAGTGAATTGTCAATCTTCACTATATTCTTCTTTACTTTTAACACACTGATTTTTTTATTTATTTGTTTATTTTTTTAAAGCTGTTTCAGTTTTCTTATCTACATTTTATGGGACAGTCTGCCTTGAAACACATTTTTAGTTTTGAATTTGGGAATGGAGTTTCTCTATGATAAATGGAGTTTCTGCAGGAAGGTCTGTTTATGAAGGTCAAAGCATGATTTCAAATCTCTTTTCATAGTGGTAGATTTATCTTCTGTATCTTGCTAGTCCCTGTCAAAAGGAAGAAGCATTGTATCTTTGAAGCTAGCTACATGGATCTTCATGAAAATCAGCTCCTGTGCACTGGGGATTCACCTACCTTCCATGGGACTCCTCAGTGCTAACTCACAGTGTCAATCAGTTGTGTCTTGGAACCCTCAGAGAACAGAAATTATATGATCACTCTGGACAGCCTGCTTCACTGCTGGGCTGCCCTCATGGGGGAAAAAGGTTTTCCTTATTCCCAACCTGAACCTCTCTTTTTCAAGCTAATTCCTATTGTCCTTCATCTTCCTTCCTTGCTTTTTTTATAGAGTCTAGCACCATTTTCTTTATGACTTCCTCATAGGTTTGTTGGGCTGCAGGGCTGCTGCTCTTAAATGTCCTGAAGTCACTTCTTCAGGCAGATAGAAGCTAAGAGGAAGCCAAAACTGGATTTTACGGGTTTTCTAGTAAGGGCCAAGTAAATGGAGATTATAACTTCCTTTGATCTGTTGGTTGCACAGTGATTCATACAGTTGAATGTTCTCCCAGTGTTTCCTGCTGCCAGGGCACACTGCAGGCTTACATCCAGCTTGCTATCAACCAGGATCCCCAGGTCCTTTTCAGCTGATGAGATCAGCCACACAGTCCACAGCTGCTTCTGTCTGTAGCTAGGGGATCTCACAGCTGCCAGGCTTTGCCGTTTTCTTTTTGAATTTTTTTCAAGTTCCTGTCAACATATTCTTACAAACTTATAATTTTCTCTGGATGGCAGACCTACTCAATAATAATGACCGGTCCTCCGATCTGGTGTCATCTGTAAACTCACTGAGAGTACTCCATAACCTCCTCCAGGCATAGTAAGGATGTCGTATATAACTGATCTTGGGATAGACCCTGATAGTACTTTTTGTGTTGCCAGTCACCAGGTTGAACAAACCCATGAGCTCTGTGAGCCTGATTATCTGAGCAGTTCTTAACCATCTAGTTGTATGCCCATTCAAAGTTTAATAACAAAGCTCGGTTACAAAACCCAGGAGATGGCCAAAAAAGCCTTTCTAAAGGATATTCTTTGTTCTTCTCTCACCCAGAAATGTGGTCAGTTTGTTGTACAGGGCATTCAAGTTACTGAGGCTGTTCACAGGTTCACAGTCACCACTTTGTCCTTCATGTGCCCAAAAGAGTGTTTTAAGAGGAATCATTCCATCATTTTCCCTGGGACTGGAATGACAGTGTGTGTACTGTACCTCCCCAATTTGCCTTTCTGACTTTTTTTGAAAACAGGAACCATTATGACATTCTGAAGACTACAGTGAAAAGCATCTCCTTTGTTGCCTCTGGAGTTTGCCAGTCCTACAGTAACAGTGTTTTTGCGTACTTTTTCAAATGTGTGGAACTGATAGAGAAAACAAGTTCTTTTCTCATTTTCAGTTGTTGGAGTAATGTTTGGAAGTAAAGTATTCTGTTTCAAATATAACTATAACATTTTTAGGTCATGTATGATTTATAAGGTTTTATGGCAAAAATGAGAACAACTATAAAATTGACTTTTCACTGTCTTAAGAATTATTTCCAATACAAATTAGTCTATTATGAAATATTTCATTTGTAGATTAAATGTCATAATTAGCTTCCCACTAGATGGAGCAGCTGTATGTCAACCAAGTAGAGAAAAAAATATATATTTTCAGAATGCAAAACAACGTATCTTTTATTAAAAATTAATATTCTTTGTTTCTTACTGAGTTTAAAATGGAAACTTCTAAGTAATGTGAAGTTTCTACTTAGTATAAACAGGGATAGTCTTTGACTGGAGCTACGTTATAACTATGCTTGATCATATTTTCTGTTATTATTTGGGATGCTAGATTGTTTTGTAAAGTACTGTAGAAAACATGCTTCACTGAAAACTTTCAATCTCTTCATGAAATATCTGGAAATAGGCTTCCAAGTTCCCAAGTGAGCCCTCAGGTATCTGTTGAAGAATTTATTCTCTTGAAAAATTAGCTTCTTTGCTTGTCATGGTGTTTCATTTGTTCAAAATAGCTACCATTTCTATAAACCTTATTTTCAATGTATCAAATGTACCTGGTCAAAACCCTAATGTGTGCAGTGCCATTCCTAGTTTTGATGTTCATGCATGTCTTGCATGAGACATTGAAATTTATTTTATATACACAAGCTGTATACATAATAAATTGGCTATGTAAATATTGAAGGAGGTCAGTTTTCCCTAATGTCTTAGACAATATTTGTATGCTATTACAATAGCATAACTAACTCAGCATTATCAGGAGAAAAAACTTGTTTCAAACTCTTCTAGGCATTATGTGAGGATGGCATGCTTATTCCAAGAGTTACAACCAAACTCAGGGAAGGGAAAAACGAAACCAGAGCTGAAATGCCAGTTTTTAGCATAGGAGGTGTAACTTTGGATAGAAAATAGTGCTAAACACTGTGTGCCAGCTTCTTAAGCAGTGCCAACTTCCCAGTTTCTATTTAGAAAGGATTTTTGGAAAGCACTTATCAAAAATTCACTTTAAATGTTTCAGTTTCATTCCTGTGCTCACATCTTTCCTGTCTCTCAGGCCATTGCTGAGATAACTGTTATATTAGAATCACAGAGTCACCAAGTTTGGGAAAGTCCTTTAAGATCACCCAGTCCAACAATACTTCCTACAAAAGCATGTCCCTCAGTACAACGTCTAAATGTTTTTTGAACACCTCCAGGAACTCCGCCACCTCTCTGAGCAGCCCATTCCAGTGGCTGACCTTTCTCTCAGAGAAGAATTATTTCCTACATCCAACCTGAATCTTTGCTAGTACAACATGAGGCCATTTCCTCTCATCCTATTGATGGAAGTTACATGGAAGAAGAGGCCAACCCCCAGCTCACCACAGCCTCCCTTCAGTAGTTGTAGAGAGTGATAAGGTCCCTCCTGAGCCTCCTCTTCTCCAGACTGAACAGTCCCAGCTCCCTCTACTGCTCCTCATAAAGCCTTCTCACAAGGCTCCAGCCGCCCCACAGCTTTGTAACCCTTCTCAGGACAAATACTGAGGCCTCAATGTCCTTCTTGTAGTGAGGAACCCAAAACTGTACACAGTACTTGATGTGCAGCCTCACCAGAGCTGAGTACAGAGGGATCATCATTTCCCTGCTCTTGTTGGTCATGCTGTTTCTGATACAAGTCAGGATGCCATTGGCCTTGGCCACCTGGGCACACTGCTGGCTATTGTTCAGGTGAGCACTGATGAATATGCCCAGGTCTATTTCTTCTACACAGTCTTCCAGCCACTCTGTGCCAATTCTGTAGCATTGCCTGGGGTTGCTATGGCCAAAGTGCAGGACCTGGTACTTGGTCTTGTTGAACTTCATCCCACTAGCCTCTGCCCAGCAGTCCAGCCTGTCCAGAGCCCTTTGTAGGGCCTTCCTACCAGGCAGATCACTTCCTCCCAACTTGGTGTCATCTGCAAACTTACTGAGGGTGCACTCAGTGCCCTCATCCAGGTCATCAGTAAAGATATTGATCAGGACAGGCAAAATCTTAATATACTCACAGTGAGAACTAAAAACACGAGGATTGTCGACTACTCAGGCTCCTGATCTATCTAGCAATTTGTAGGTGATTAATCTTACCTTTTTTGTACTAATCTCTTGGATTCAAAAGTTGTAAACTGACTTAATGTTCACAGAGGGAAAAAAACAAACCACAAACACCTAGCATCCAGTAGTGAAAAGATATCTTTTATCCCATTCATCATTATTTTGAAAACCTCAGCTCTTCACCATATAACATGATCTAGTTGATAATTCTTCTGTTAAAAATAGTTTCATCTTTCTGTTTTGAAGATCATCATTTATTCTTATCATTAATAAATAAATTACTAAATTGTTTGATCTTCACTGAAGTGTCCGTTCTCACTACTAATCTTAATGGAAATTGCAGCTTAAGCCTATAAAAATTATTTGCACAGTTAGTCACAAGAACAGTTCTTCACCAGCATTTGAAGATTAACTATCTGTGATCTGTACAGGATGTGGCAGGGCAATATTTTTACTGTTATTTGATGACAAATTGCTTGCCAACAAGTTGACAACAGTACTATCAAAGACAAAGTCATAGTCCTTGATTTAAATGATTGTGTCAACTTTACATACATAATATCTAAAATAATATGAGAAAGATATTTTTAATGGGAGGTTCCAAGAACAGATTCCAAATACAGATGTATTTTCATGTTTAATGATAAATAGGAAGATTTAGTAATATTGACAGTATAAGAATATTGCATTTTAATTTGCCCTAAAATGCTGTTTTTTATTTTTTCCGAAGTGACACTCAAAGTAATCTCTTTTTGCAAAAATCTGAGAAGTGCTTTTAGTGAATTAGAAATAGACATCAATGATTATGAGGTTATTAATAAATTGATTAGGAAAAATAAACTACCAGTTTATTCTTCTCCCTCAAGGGTATCGAAACTCTGGCAGCCTGTCATCTGGCAGTATTAAGTATGTAACAATAGCAGTAATGTGAATAACAGGTGAAGTAGCATGCACTAGCTAAATATTTGTGAAGGGCCCATTTGCGAAACATTTGCTGTACATTGTTACCCTGAATGATGTGATTCCTGCCACAATGAAATTTTCCAATATGGGCATTAGTCACATTTTCAAAGTAGAGCAGATAATCTCTTTAAAACCATTCTGTTCTCAGTGCACAATATGATGAATTAAATTCTGACCCTTGTAGAGTGCATGTAAAGCATTTCTTTTTACTGTTCTAGAATTTACATACCATATTGACTTTGTATCGTAACAGTATAAAAGTCATCAGTGCTAGACTTGACTATAATTAAGAGTTCTCAGTAGCAAAACCAGTGAGAATGCAGATTTATTAAAATCATAAATATGGAAATGCATATTTACAGTCTGTGTAACATGTAACCAATAAATAATATGATTAGTCTTAAGCATGTAGGGGTGTATTTGAACGTATTTTTGTGGGGATCGAAAAAAGGCTTTTTGCAAATGACTAGAATTTCTCAGAATTACAGGCGAGGAACATTTGGATTGTGTGGAACTCTTACTTGGTCTAATGTCAAGACAAAAGCCAAAATATTTCGTGACACTGATAATCTTTTTCTGAAAAGAAAATGTTCCTTTTTCCTGCTTTATCATTAACGTATGTGCAGGTAAATGAGTTGTGTTCACCCCAAAAAGTGACTGCCTGTCTGTTTTCTTAAGGATATCTAGGCAGTACTTTTCACCACTAGGATTACATTTCTGTCAGGCTGGGCAGCAGCTTTATGTTGTTTATTTCTTGCAGTATTAGCTCATTTAAATTACCGTTATTTTGTTCAGTGAGTAAAACCAACTCCTGTGCTTTGAAATACCAGAGCGCTATTTAAACCTTGTTTCAAGGCTGATGTTGAAGTCTAGAAGCACCTATTCCATCTGCTGGCCACAGAGCTACTTTCCCAAATGACTGGAATGTGTGCAAGTGGATTTATACAGTTTAATGTAGTGTTGCTACTATATTATGGATCTAAAAATCAAATAACACAACCCTATAGTGCTTCTCTTAACAAATATTGAGTATGTATAACCTGCCAGTAAAAATGAGAAGATGAAAACACATAGCTACTCTGGATTAAATAAATACATATTTGATTTGATTGAAAATTGGGTAAAAGTAATGATGATTTTCAGGGTGGTTTTTTTTCTGCATATCTTTCGGTACTTTTATTATCCTCTCCTTAGCCTCTCATGTTTCTCTTGGGACAAATCAGGTTTATGGGGTTCTAAGAACGGTATGGAATTCTAGAGGCCAAGCTGATAGTAGACCATCCAACAGCAGATCTTTATTCAGTCTGGCTCTAGGTGTTAATTTGTTTTTTTAAAACATGAATCCCTTTAGCCAGAGGAAAGCTTTCTGAATATCCCATTGCATTGATAGGACCAATATTAATTTTTAAATAGTTCGTAATTCTGAATGGTGCATGCTTCGCTGTGTGCTGCTATGTTAGTATGGTTAAACTTGCTTTGAATGTTTGTTGGGTGTCCCTTAGCCATGTTCATTGTGCTTTATTTACTAAATTACTGATGATAAAAATTTGGAACTCCTGCAGTTTTTTTTTCATGGTATTTTTGTAAATGAGAATGTAGGAAATAAATTTCAAGGCTTGACTCATACAGAAAATATATCATAAGGAGAACAGTGTTTTTCATTAATTTGCTCAGGGTATAGTTGAAAAAGTCAGTATCAAAAAATGTTAGCAGTTCAAGTTCTTCTGATTGTGTGTACGGTACAGTGTGTGCATTGCAATAAAGTCAGAGATATACTCCAAACATGAGCAGTTTGAGTCTTTCACATATTAGTATATTACAGTGAGCATGTTAGTGTTTCTGTACAGGGAAGAGAAGGTAGAACAAACCTATGCATTCTGGTGACATAAATGTTTGTTTGTAGTATGCCTTTGCTAGCAGCAGTAATGTGAGATATAAATATAAAATAAATTCCATAAGTGCTAACTTTAAGAGTCAGCTTTAATGTTATCATGGCTATTTTGATCTAGATCAAAGCTGCCTGACAGAATGTGGCTTTAATTAGCATTTAGTAGTTGTTCTACAGCAAGACTTGTTTGTTTGTTTGTCAGGCATTCTCTTAGTCCAAGTTATGTTTGACATCAATGCCAAATTTAATAATCATAAGAGAGAATAATACTTCAACAACTTTTTCCTAGACACCTGAAGAGCTTGAAGATGTATCTGACCTTGAAGAAGACCATGATGCACGTAGTCGCACAAGTATTCAGACAGAAGGGAAGACTGACAGGGTATGTATTACACTAGGTTTTTTAAAAAAGCAGTTAGATGAAGTAAAAAATGCTACTGGATTACTTCTGCTATGAAGCCACTTAAAGTCATACAGTGAATTATCAAGATCTTGTTTGACGTTTAATAGATACCTGAAAATCTATAGAGGGCACATGACTGATAGGTATGGCCTGAGTAAGAAAAACACTGTGTGATTTATAAATACACACTGAAGGTGTAAATTAGAAAAATTCTTACACTTCTGGACAAAGCTCTAACAGGTTATAATCTTGTCAATATAGCTTGAACTACTAAAAGTTAGGACATTTGTAATTTTTATGTCTGAGTCTTTCTGAAGCCTTCAGTGCATATTAACAAAACAAACTCTGTATATCTGTATATAGAGATATATCTGTAATCTTAGCTACTGCTGTGCATGAGTTACAGATGTATAATTCTGAAAGTCTGGGTGAATCAATTCTATATTGATTTCTATAGAATTCTATAGAATTTCTATAGAATTCAATATATTGAATATTCAATTCTATATAGATTTCTATAGAAAATTCTGTATTACTCATGAAGAAGTATACATAACTTAACATTTGACAATTAGGTTAAGTATTTCTGGAAGTTCTGAGTGATGTTTTGCTGCTTGTATCATTATTTAACCTGAGAAATTCACTATATTCCTGATTATTGTTTACATTCAGACATTTTTAAGAGCCTCTGAACATTTTGGAGTACCACAAAGCTTTTTGTAACAAAAGTGGTGTATTTAGCAAGCATTACTTTTATCTACATTTCTGTCTTAAATACTGTTTCAGCAAAACTGTTCATGACTTTAAGTTGAAAGACCCCTGGGGCCAGAAACATCAATTTCACTAACTGTTTTTAGACTACCTAAAGCAATAACAGATTTCTCACATTTGGTTTAATCTACTATTATTGTGATAATAGATGTTATAAGCAATACAGGTAGTTGAAAAATAGCAAACTTTTAATACAAAAGGGATTTCAAGAAAACGTCACTTTTCATAGAATGACTTGGGTTGGGAAATACCTTGAATATCATCCTATCATCCCATTCCACTCCTTGTCATAGGCAGGATTGCTACCCACTAGATACGGCTGTCCAAGGCTCCATCCAACCTGGCCTCCAGGGATTGGAGCATCTACAAATTCTCTGGGGAACCTGTGCCACTGCTTCAGCCCTCTCTGAGTCAACACTCTCCTCCCAATAACTAATGTAAATCTCCCCTCTTTCAGATTAAGACCATTCTCCGTTGTCCTGTTACTATCTCCTGTACAGTCAGTCCCCCTCCTGTTTGTAAGCTCCCTTCAAGTACTGGAAGGCTGCAGTGAGGTCTCCCAGAGCCTTCTCTTCTTCAGAGTGCACAATCCCATCTCCCTCAGACTTTCTTCATAGAAGAGTTGCTCCAGCCTTCTGATTGTCTCTGTGGTCTCCCCTGGATCCATGCCAACAGCTCTATGTCTTTCTTGTTTTGGGGGCCTCAGGCCTGGACATGGTATTTCAAGTGGGGTCTCATAAAGACAGAATAGAAGGAGACAATCTTCTCCCTCTCCCAGCTGGCCACCCTTCTTTTGGTGCAGCCCAGGATACTTTTGGTCTTCTGAGCTGCAGGAGCTCACTGCTGGCTCACGTCCGGCTCTTTGTCCATCAGGACTTCCAAGGCCTTCTCTGCATTGCTGCTCTCAGTGAGTTCTCCCAGTCTGTACTCATATCTGGGATTTTCCTGTCCCAGCTGCAACACCTTGCACTTAGCCTTATTGAATCTCACTAAGTTCAACATTACATTTGTTTTTAAGCAAGCACTCACAAAAAAATGTTTTCTTTATTAAGTCCCTAAAATCATATCCAAAATACTAACTAAAATGAAAGTTGTTGATTTGTGTTCCATTTCTTTTCTTCTAACATGAATTCTGAAAAAAACACCCAGTGTAAACTATGAAGAAAACTGTGGTATTAGAATGGTACCTGGCTACTCTTTCAGAAACTACTGGCAGTTTATATTTAAGTCTTATGTATACACAACGAGTAAAATTTAGTTAGTATTTTATTAAAAGAAAAGAAAAGAAAAGAAAAGAAAAGAAAAGAAAAGAAAAGAAAAGAAAAGAAAAGAAAAGAAAAGAAAAGAAAAGAAAAGAAAAGAAAAAAGTAAAAAAAAAAAAAAAAAAGAGTTAAGGATTGTTTTTTTTTTGTTTGTTTGCTTTTTATTGGCTATATTCTGTTCTCAAGAAGAATTCTGTGATACCTTTTGTACTTCTTCATGCCGCATCAACTAATCTAAGCAAAAAAGGCTTATTCTTGGCAGTGGGATTTGTTGAGAGACAATGTATTTAGTATGACTAGAATTTTAATCTCTTTTTCTTTGGGAAACAAGTGAAAACTTCTTTACTTTTGTACATATCAATCGCATGTTAATTAACTGTCAATTATTTCTTACAATATGGTGTACAGTGTAACATTTATAAAAGATTTTTCCTCACCTTACAGGATAAAATTTTTTCTGCAGTTAAGAAAAGCAAAATTTTCCTTCAAAATGTTATTCTTTAAGATGATATGGATTCATTTGGAATGTAATACATAGATGGTATACTGAATAGTTTTGTAGATGTTCCTTAAAGCAAATGAAGGTTTTTCTCTCACTGAGAAAATATGAAAGTAATTTGTAGATGTTTGCTATCCGAATAATAAGAAGAGATCCAGAAAAAGATCCAGAAAAGCTTTGAAAGATCTCTTTTACACACCTGTGTTCACATCTTAGATAAAACAAAGTACTTCTTTAAAGGGAATTTTCTTTGAAACAAACCTCATCGTAAATAGCTCATACCAAACTGTGGCTGGGTCAAATGTATGAAAAAACAGTTGCTTATTAATATTGGAAATAAACTTCTTCTTTTCCTTCAGTTTTTCCCCCAGATAGTACAATTGCCATAAATTTCACTGCTTTGAGGATCTATTTAGTAGTCATTATTTAATAACTGATTCTGATCCTTTAATTGGGAACAATTTTCTTATATTTCACATTATGATATAAGGGTTGTAAATGGCACATTGTAAAAAAAATTAATAGAAAATGAGAACTCTGACTACATAAGACGCATATTCTCTCAAACCACGTCAAGATGTTGACAAACTTTCATATGTAGTTTTTCTTTAAGTAAATGTCTGATGAAATCTACTGTCTGCTGAAGCAAATTTGAATGATGTTAGGCCTCTTTGGTCAGCTTTTTGATGCTTTTTATCTGAAGATTTATTCCTGGAACATATTATGCAGTATGGAGACTTTGTATAGGGAAGATCGATTTTAAGGTTTAGACTGGATTCGATTGATTTTTGTTTGTTTATTTATTTATTGGTCAAGGCAGCGAGTTCTTGTGCAATAGTAAGTCTTTCTGGTGCAGTGGTAACACCAATGTCTGCAATCCAGAAGTAGTATGGCAAGATTGCAAAGTAGCTTTTTTTTTCCTCCTTATGTTCTTTCTATTGGATGTTTCCAGCATAGTAAAGTCAATTTTATTTACACATTTCTTTCTCCATATTAGTTCTGGATAACAGCACTCTTGATTTCACTTGCTTTGTCAAGAGTGTTTCCATCCTCTCGTGTGTCTGATTTCTCAGTGCTCCCAATAGGAAGCTGGTGCTTTTGAAAGAGACTTCTTTCTTTCTCTCATCACACATACAGTATGTAAAACCAAATTGGATATGCATTCACTGATGGTAACAAAGGCTACATCTTAACTCAGAAATGTCATTTTTCTTCATGTAGATAAAATTGATAGATTATTAACTATAACTTCTCTAGAATATCTCTCTAGAGAGAGGATGTAATAGATCGAGACTTAACCTCATGCTGATATTCCTGACTGCATCTGTATAGGTAAACTTGGAAATGTTACTGACTTGTCTTTCCCTCAGGTAATTCCCAGTCTCTAAGAATAATATGACAGTGCTTATGGCACCTTCCCACATGATGGGATACGGATTAACCTCTGCTGTATGCTGTGAGATCTGTCAGTAATTAAACTGGATAGCAATACTAATTATTTGTAGCACAATTTTATAGCCCTGAAGAAGATCTTTAGGAGCAAATTCTCAGCTTCTGCAAAAACATGTGCTGCTTGCAGATCCGAGGAACAATGCAGTTTTTGTACTGTGAAATTTGGATCTACCATATGCCAAGTGTTCTTCCTCTGATGCCTGTGTCTAACATGTGTAATTATGTTGTAAATTTATCACACAAATGTTGTTTGGAAATTTATGACATTGTAATCAGAGAGAGGTAGTTTGTGACTTAATAATCATCAGGTTTTGAGTTGAAGAGAACGTTAAGTGTTTGCCCAGTAAATTTTTTTACTTAGAAGACAATGTGCATTTGAGGGCAAGAGAAAGTGTAAGGGCTTGAAGTTATTAAATTACTAAAGAGAATAGCTTAGCTTAATTTTAAAGCTATTGGTGTGAGTTACATGATCATACTGAAGAATGTACAAAATATTTTAATGTGTGCAGATGAGAAAAGCAAAACAGTTCTCAGACAACCAACCGCCCACATTGTTTCTCAGTTTCTCAGGCTGTTACATGAATACGTAGATAAAAATATCTGAGAGTAAGATCTACATTTGTAGATTTGTTGCGTGTTATGTTTGCAGAACAGTTTGGTGCTGATGAAGAGTTGGTTCAGTGTGTGTGATAGTGTGAATGAGAAAATCCAAAATGAATTATTTTCTTGTTTTATTTGTATTATGCCTTACATACAGTGATTGTTATTACATACCTAAAAATATATTCAGCCTTGAAAAGACATCCAAAACAGTCTTACCTCTCCTCACAGGACATGCATTGCAGCCCAGCAACCAGCTTTGTTGCTCTCTGGATGCTTTCAGGTACTTTAACATTCTCTTTATATTGTGAATCCCTGGAAACAGTATTCAAGGTGAGGTTGCATCAGTACTATGGTAGGAATCATCTCTTTTGACTGGCTATCTGTGCTTTCCACTGGCACCTTATAACAGGGCTTGCTTCCATGGCTGACCCTGCTACTGACAGAAGGGAATACTTGGAAGGGAAATGAGACAGCTACTCCTATTCAAGTTCGAAAGATTTTGCATCTAAAGTCACTTTGTTAATATAAATGCTGGCATACATTAACAGCAAGCTTTTGCTATTTGGATAATGAAAAGGCAAATTTAAAATCATATGCAAGATTAATTCTTAGCAAAGCCGCATAGAGTCTGGAAATGTCAATGACAAAAATTTAAGCATAGTACCAATTCAGTGATTTTTAAGCAGGTGTTGCTAATAGTAATTTTGATGCTTAATACATGGATAAAGATTCTTTGTCAGGTGTCATGATCTGTCAAAAGTATTTAATTTCCTCTCTAACTTGCTACATTTTTTCCCTTTATTGAAATAATGATAATTTAAGAATAAGCAAGGAGTAGGGAACACTCTGGATTGTAAATCACGTCTTTTACATGTCAAAGTAGACTGTTTATGCCATACGTGTGTGGTGTGTGCTCTTTGTTCTTTCATACATACTCTTAGTAAAAATACTGAATAACTCTAGAGTTGGAGCAGATCCCTTCAGTATTTTACTTAATAGGATCTAGGAAGGATCTATTCCCTTAATAGCATCTGGAAGGACTCAGAGTTCTCTTCAAGAATCTAGGATCACAAGATCCTAGAATCCTTAAAGTTGGAAGAGAACTCTGAGGGCCACCTAGTCGAACTCTCCTGTAATGAAAGCTACACCACTGCTAGATCCCCAGCCTCACCTTGAAAGTCTCCAGGAATGGAGTATCAGCTACATCTCTGGATAACCTGTTCTGGTGCCTCACCACCCTCACTGTACAAGATTTTTTCCTTCTATCTAACCTAAATCTACCCTCCCTGAGCTTATAGCCATTTCCCTTCTTTCTGTCGCCAGAGACCTTGCTAAAGAGTTTGTCCCCTTCTTTTTTATGGCCCCCTGTTAGAGACTGAAAGATTGGTAGCAGGTCACCTTGCAGCCTTCTCTTATCCAGACTGACTATCCCCAGTTCTCTCAGCCTGTCCTCATAGGAGAGGTGTTCTATTATGTGGATCATTTTTGTGGCCCTTTCCTAGATGTGCTCCAACAGGTCTGTGTCTCTCCTGTACTGAGGACTCCACATCTGGACAACTTTGATCCCTTCAACTTTGACATGATTTCTTGGAAAGTATTCTGTGAACAGTTTTTCAGTGAGTGTCGCATCCACTCAATGCCAATTATGTAGAGATTATGTTTCCCTAGATTGTTTAGAGAGGGACGTGAGAACCAATGACACAATCCAATGCAGCCCATATTCATTGCGTATTTCTTCTTCATCTGCATGCCTGTTTCCCTGG
The DNA here is from genome assembly GCF_019232065.1 of Centrocercus urophasianus. Classification (NCBI taxonomy): domain Eukaryota; kingdom Metazoa; phylum Chordata; class Aves; order Galliformes; family Phasianidae; genus Centrocercus; species Centrocercus urophasianus. Next base: position 25,298,646 of record NW_024884722.1, read on the forward strand.
CACAGAGAGGAGTTAGATTAATAGCATGCATTGCCTTTTTTGTGAAGGTTCACAAAATTGATGTTACGAATTTGTGTTTTTGAAATTATTTGCTGATAGCTTTATCTCTTCATTCAGTTTTGCTGTATGTAAAAAATACACAGGAGCTGACATGGCAGCAAAAACGAGGCACCAAAGTTGATGAAAGCAGGCTGGACTTCAAGAATTACGTTACAGACCTTAATTCCAGGAAAAGGCAATTGGTGACCTCAGGGAAGAAATGCAGCTTCTTCCAGCTTCCGGTATCACTCCCATACATTTAATCTCTAGGGAATGTTCTTTATATTCACTTTGCCATGGCTTGTTAATATCCAGTATTTGCTGTTTCACCTCTTTATCCAAATCTGAGTGATTATTCACTCAGTAGAGAATGTAGGATGTGATTTAAAAGGCAGTGGACACATCAATGTTAACAGAATCACTCCAGACACTAAATTTCTTCAAATTTCTATAAAAGCAGTTTTCCTCTTCTCTAGTTACAATCTCACAATGCTTTGCACCTTACAAATAGAGGAAATGTTAAACAGTTTTCAAAGGGAAGCTCTTCCCTTTCAGAGAGATATTTGGCTTGTTTCTGGCTTGTTTCTGTCTCGGGAAATTTTTGATAATGTAAACATTTGTTTGGAGGCGTGGTGCTTCATTCTGCTGTTTCTCTTCCCTCACTTTCTCCCTCTCTCCCTCCACACCTCCGTGTTAGAGATAAGTATTCTGACATTATGGCTCTAGCCAGTAATTTGTTTTAGGGGATCGGGAAAACAAAAAGCATGTCAGTTTAAGAATTCAAGAGAATACTGTAGGTCTATACGGAAGTCATCCTTGGAGAGTGAAGTCAGGCACAAAGGCCGATTTTTGAGGTTGGAATTTCACTGGCAAATGATGCAGCAGTGGGACAAGAGTCAAAATCTTCACTAAGTAGCTGCTTCTTGTGGATCCTCTGTTTTAGTCATTGTGTGGATAATTTGTAAAATCTTTTACGTTGTCTCAATCTGTAACAATAAACTGACTGAAACTTAAAAGGGTTTGAAATAAAAAGATTGTCTAATCTTATTCTATAGCATCAAGTTGCAAACAAGGCAATGTACGTAACTCCTCAAGAGTTAAAGGAAATTAAAGAAAAAAAAAAAACATATTGCAGGTATTTTTCTTTCTTAAGGAAAAAAGAAAAGTAAGAAAAAACAGATTTTCTCTCTCCTAATTTTAAGTTTTCCTGTACCATGTTGTAGAAGTAATGAAAAAATTGCTTTTCCTAGTGGGCAAAATAATCCAGCACTTCTGTAATATCACATGATTAATTTAGGTCTTTACTTTATATGTACTTGTTGCCTATTTCAAGGTGAAGTCATATCTATACTTACACTGTGCATACATTTGTTTTATTTTGTTAGTGGCCTTCCAGTATTTGAAGGGATCTTATAAACAAGAGGGAGATCAACTTTGTACACGAGTAGATAGAGACAGGACAAAGGGAAATGATTTTAAACTAAAAGAGGGGAGGTTTAGGTTAGATGTTAGGAGGAAATTCTGTACTTTAGAGAGTGGTGAGGGGCTGGCACAGGCTGCCCAGAGAAGCTGTGAATGCCCCATCCCTGGAGGTGTTCAAGGCCATGTTGAATGGGGCCCTGGGCAGCCAGGTCTGGTGATTGGCAGCTCTGCCCATGACCGGGAGGTTGGAAATGGTTGGGCTTATGTTGCTTTACATCCCAAGTGATTCTGCAATTTATGATCCTATGTTAATAAAGCACTATGAGGGAAATGAGATAAAAATTCAGAATTGCGAGGTCAGAACTGTGGTTTCCTTTGTGCCTTTGTTTGGATAATGTGTCTTATTCCAGCTGAAAGTTATTCTTATTGACATGTAACAGGATACTTTGTCAGATTTCCCTCATTAAGATGTCATCTTTCTTGTGCCATACGTTCTTCAACTCAAGCCATACGTTCTTCAACTCAAAACAGCATGGAAAGGGGTACTTGAGTTCTTTAGATTCTGTAGCCCAGATCTTTATTTTTGTCTGTTTCATATCTTTCTTAGGAAGCTCTTGTAACCATGAGGTGAATGTGTTTTGATTTTATGTGGCTTGTTTTAGGTCTTTTTTTTTCTCTCTCTCTCTCTTTTTTTTTTTTTTTTTTTTTTTAACAAAACAGGAATAGTATTCCTTTAATTACTCAGTTACACTTTATAATTTAGTGATTGCAATTACAACATACTTTGGGAGGCCTATAATTTCCAGTAATTGATATAAATGGGAAAATTAACCTTGTGACACAGCAATTCAAGCATAAATAAAAACTCTTAAATCGCATGGCTTGAAAACCATATGCATTGCGTATAAAGCTGATTACCTGTTATATAAATTATAACTGATAATTCAGTCACTGCTGTAACTTCCTGTTTTAACTTTGGAAGATGATGTTTTATAAACAAGAATACCACAAAATATTTGCAAAATAATTGTATGTCTTAATAGTTGCTTTATATAATACATGAGGCGGACCACTTCATAGAGAAAGCAATAGATATAAAACACAGCAGTGACATAAAGATGAACAAGACTAAAGATCTTGGCCCCCCCAGCCTGGTGGGACATATGGTATCTGCACAGAATACCAATGAAGTCAATTTCAAGTATCTATGTGCAGTTTTTTATTTTCTTTTCTGTAGACATGCATTTAATCATTTACATAATTATACTCCAAAGATGAGTGTTTCTTAAATTATAGTAAAACTTGAGGCAGTTGGGATTCTGCTGAGATAAGGCTTTATTGGGAGGAAGAAGAAAAATAAATAAATTCACATAGCAAAGCCAGCAAGAGCAAAAAGCCTCCAGTCATCCTGGCATTAGTCCATATATAATTGATGTCCATGAGGCTATTCTTCAGCTCCTCTGAGAGACCGTCTGGTAGCCAGGATCACACAGGTGTAGAAATTAGTGGTCAGAGTCAGGAGAGGGCATGTGAGAGAAAGTGTTGTGTCACAAGTTCATTGCCTGTAGTCAGTTACTCATGCCGAGTTGTTTAGTGCTCCTGTACCAAAGCCAGTATGACCCAGATGACCATTTCTAGCAGCAAAAATGAAAGAAAATCCAGTGTAAACTTTCAAATACTGATTTTTTACTTGAGTTCCAGATACAAATCTGAAAGGAAGAATTTACTACGGGATTTGCATTAATGTTTTCACAGCTGTTTTCATAATACGCTTTTCTGTGTCCTTCCACTCTTTCCTTTATTTAACCAAAAATTCAATGCACAAAGCACTCTTTAAAATGTCAGGTTATTCATAAAATACGTAAAGTATTTTGAATAAATAGAACTGCCTTTTCTTAATCTTGATGTGGTTGTCATGCTTTCAAATCCAATATTCTGTATCCTGTGATTTGAATATTTTCCAACTGTGGGTATGATAACTTCTACGTGACTTACTGGATTCAGCCTATGAACTCGAATGTTATTTAAGAATCATGAGGATAGTAAGCAAAGACTTGATGCAATTCTGCTTTTCCTTTTCTAGGGAGATTTCAGTTTTGTCTTTCACTGACTTCTAGCAATTATTTCCTGAATGGTTTTGATATACTGAGTCAACAGAGAAGCCTGAGCTTTGTTTCAAATCACCTCTCAGGCCTTCAAGTTTTGGGGAAGAGATAGCAAAGAGAATGTACCCTTAGAACATAGTTCCTACTGTTCAATTACAACTGATGTTGTTCTGCAGGCAAGCTCTGTTCTGAAGAGGCAGGAACAGCCACTTAGGAATTTAGGCTTCTGATTCAGTGTCTGCAGAGCTAAGGAAGAACATGAACTTCCTGAACGTCTCTATGCAGGGAATCTGTTTTGCATTAAATTTGATTTGGCTGATGCTGGTTAGAAGATTGGCAAAGGGAACTTTTGGTTCTAGCTAAATTAATGCTGCAATTTAAAATCATTTCCTCCACATAACTACACATTTTAGTTTACTGGGAGCTGAAGCACAGCTACGCTTCTGTTAGATTCCACCTGAAATAAGAAATCAGACTTACTTAAAATCAGTTCATGTGTGTGATCTTTTATTTCCATCCAGAAGTTTAATATGTAGTACTTAAAAAAACAACCAAACAAACAAATTGGCGGTTACACAATCCCAAGCAATGACTGTTTTTTTTTATTGCAAACTGTAGTTTTGTTGTATTTCTGCTCTCAGAGTAAATTTACACAATTTGTCAGATCAGTAATATAAAAATAGTTTGTTCTGCATTGTCGGAGAAGTTAAAGCTCTAATTTTTTTCTGGCCAGCCCTCATGCATCAGATACCTTTTTGCCTTATCTGTGCTGTTTTTTGCTAAGCCTGGTTTGTTTTTGTTTAGTTTCTGGCCTGTTTCTGGTAAAAGAAGTCCTGTCCCTTGTCTGGAGCAAACTGATAATCTTGCTCATAAATAAGAGTTCTAAGGAAAGTATTTCTCTTCTCACCGTGCTGCATTTTCAGCAGTTATATCAGTCTTGATATGTTACACTTACATTAACATTAAAAACAAACAACCAAAAAAAGGCATCATGCTTAAATGTAGAAAGAATACATGCGTATAGTGTAGACTGAATGTTCTGACTCCAGAACTGAAACGGAATGTACCATATCTCTAGCTGTACTAAATCTTCATTTGAAACAGTTTTATCTTGTGGAGTATTTGCAAACAATTCAGTCCAGAACTGTAGCCAAGTATAGAGCTGTGTCCCACTTGAGCCCAGTTTGGCTGTGGCTTCATCTGAATGTTGGTTATTTTCTGTTAGCATTTAAGGTTTGATAACTTCAGTCACATACTAATTTTCTAGGGCTTTAATCAGCTTCTTCTTCAAAGACAGAAGCTGCAGGTTTGAACTAGCAGATCTTTCCCGGTTCTTGAAATAATCCCGAGGAGCCTTCTCAGCAGAGGACAAGCACATTCAAATGTTTCAGAACAACTAAACCTTTCCCTTCATTCTTGTGTACCTGAAAGATTATTGCAGTTTGTCACCTGCATCGCTCTTAACAAAACCTAGAATCCTTCACTTGAAGAAAAAAGGAAGATATGTCAGTCATATTTTATACGGGCTGTTTGGAAGAATTTTCTTTTGTTTCTCTTACTACATTAATAGTAATAGTTTCATGGACAGTGCTGTTGGCATTATGCCAACCTAACTTATTTGCCTCAACCCAGTGATTGCGTACTGATATTGAAATTCAGAAGTATCCAGGCTGGGACAGTTGGCTCAGGTTGCTCTACGTTTAAGTTATGTATTTTCTAATATATAGTTAAAAACAAAAGAAAACCAAAACAAATACCCAAAATCACAACACCAAAAAGTCCCCTCTCTGACATAGACAGGTATTAAGCAAGTAACGTTATTTTGTTTGCAGCCCAGCCTACAGCAAGGGGGCTGCAACTAAATGATCTTAGAGGTCCTTTCCAACCCAAGCCATTCTATGACTATTTTATGTTTCAGGCCAAGATGACTCAACTGCCAGAGGCTGAAAAAGAAAAGATAGCTGAGCAAGTGGCTGACTTCAAAAAAGTCAAGAGTAAGCTTGATGCGGAGATTGAAATATGGGATGATACCAGCAATGACATAATTGTTTTGGCCAAGAGAATGTGTGTGATTATGATGGAGATGACTGACTTTACAAGGTAATTGTGCAAAAAATTGCTTTTCAATTTTTATAAATGTTGGAAGCCATTGTCATATCATTATGACAGGAAATAGTGATTTTTTTTATTGTCCAGTGGCAGTGTCTTCACAAGGCTGAATGGCTAAGCTAATGTAATTAGCTTGACAACTCTAGCTAGCAATACTGAAATGTTGGAGGGAGGACTTTTAAGTTTTGAACTCTGTTTCTCCTCCACTCAATGAAAGGAAAAAAAGAAGCAACGTCATCTTGATTCTGAGTCGTAGTTCTGTCTCATCTGTTACTCTTCTGCTTGTACCATACCATGCTATCAAGCATTTACTATATTTTAGTTGTGCATAAAACCTACTGTACAGAGGATACGTTCAGTCATGCGTATTTTATATAACATTACCTGCCATTCCTTGTGTCGTGCTGCTATGTATAGTTTTGAAAAGCAAAATGTTCTATAGTAGATAGTTTTCAAAGCTCGCATTTCTCTCTGCTGACAGTATATGCTCTGCAATAATTATACATATGAAGCTGTCTTGGACAAGAGAAGACTGAAAGGAGGTCTTAGAAATGCTTATACATACCTAAAGTGTGGGTGCTGAGAGGATGGGGCCAAGCTCTTCTCAGCTTAGGTGAGGTGCCTAGTGACAGGACAAAGGGCATTGGGCACAAACTGCAACACAGGAAGTTTCATATGAACATGTGGAAGAACTTCTTCACTGTGAGAGTGGCAGAGCTCAGGAACAGACTGCCTGGAGAGTCTGTGGCTGTGGCGTCTCTTTCTCCGGGGATATTCAAAAACCCTCAAAAACCCTAGCATACCCTAGGGAATCTGCTTTAGCAGGGGGTTGGATGAGGTGATCTCCAGAGATCCCTTCCAACTAGTACAATTCTGAGATCTTAAGTTCAGGAGCTTTTTTTGTCATGCACTGAATACGTGGTCAGTAAATTTCATCAGATGAATGTAAATACTGGTTTGTTTTCTTTCTTGTATGTGTGGTTGTCTTTTGTTGTGTTTGTTTTTTTTTCCCCCAGTTTGTTATTAATAAAATAGTTGTTGATACATAAGGCCTTAAAACACAACCACTCTTGCAAGACATTTCGTATCTCTTCATATAAATTCATATAAGTTATTTCATAAAAGATAAGAAGAAAAAACTCAATCTTTTGCACAGATTCTTCAGAGATGTGAATTAAGAGGGTTCCATAGAGCTGAAACAGCTACTAAAACTGAGATTTGGCTAAGGCTTGTTAAAGGGAAGACAGTTACAGCATTTAATTGTGCTACACCTTTTCAAATTCTCCTTCATGTGAGAGAGACTTAAAGAATTGTGTGTTGAACTCTGTAATCCTTGCATTCTTACTAAGGGCATAAAATCTGTATTGAGAACTTTGTAAAAGAAAATATTCTGTCATAAGGTCAAATTTTACATTTGAGGTAACCTCTCTCATTCATTAATTCTTTAAATTATTAGCTTTAGATTAATTGAGGTTAAAAAGGCCAGTTCACGCTCTTAGTTTTATGTTTGTTGAAGACAGCTTAACTGACAGTATTGAGTTCAAGACCAGCTTCTATTCAGTGTTGCTGACTGCCAGGGAGTCCACTGGGACCTGTGGAGAGACTCTGATAGAAAAACTTAAGGGAAAAATAATATCTTTTGGAAAGAGAGAGGAGAAATCTTACTCTTTATTTCAGTGTACAGTAGGGAACTCTGCGATATTGTAACATGGATTTTGTTGGTTCTATTCCTAATTTAGTAAGTGCATTTATGCAGTTTTCCTGCATAAATGTAGTTTGAGATAAGCAAGTATATGTAAAACTCTCCTGTACCATATGCTTGATGCTAAAGTTGTATGTTCTTGGTGGAAAGAATGTCCTATCAAGATTTCTGTTAATTTTAAAGGACTTTTTAGTAAGAGAAAATAAGGTGTCCTTACTATATTATGTACCTAGGTGTGTCTTAAGTAACATTGGTGGTGTTGAAGTAGAGGTTGAACCTTCCTGACAGTATTCTGTTACATGTTGCTGCCGTGTGACAGATGGCAGCAGAGGGGCAGTCTGACAAATGGCATCTGACATGGAAGTGCGTATGAAGCAAAGGTGTATTGCAGCCACTGACACTCACTGTTGTGTACTGAATGTTTATGGAGACCAACCAATGGATGCAAGCACAGTGAGGCAGTGGGTAATGTGTTTCTGCTGTGGTGACAGTGGGTGACTTCCACTGGTGCAGATTTTGACGAGCAGAGCATGCAGGCTCTGGCTCATCACTGGCAAAAACGCATAGCTGATGGTGGTGACTATGTTGTAAAACAGCTGAGAATTTGCTGCATCAAATAGTGTTAATTGTGTCTGTTGTAGTTTACATGGAAATAAATAGGAGGCATTACTTTCTGAGCTGTTTACTTCTGTGTCTTATATATAACTCCTCTAGGATGCTATATGTGAGTATATCCTTGGGTGTTTTGAAATCACTTCTCTTATTGTTTAATGTTGCCAGACAGTCTTGTAAAATGAAGGCTTTTATGTAGCCAAAGAACAGGTGAACTAGTGTGGATCTGCCCCTCTAATTACTGTATGAAAAGTGGCTGATGACATCAGGGAACACAGCTGACTTTCTTACTCCCTTGAAAATCCAGGAATGAGGACTTGCTGAGATCACAGCAAGCAGCAGTGTGTCTTGGGAACTGAGCACTCCAAGCTGTAATTTCAAGGTCTTAGGCATAGAACGCATGAAATGACATTTTGTGTTTATTACATCAGAATTTACTCAGGTAGATAGTGACTTTCAATGTTTGTGTCACATATTTACCTAAATGTATGTCTGTTTTCTTTCAAATGCATTCATTTTTAATCTAATGAGTGTCTTCTGGAGTTTTAGGTTTTGGAGATTAGAGAATGTTGATCAGTTGTATTATGGGGAAAAGAATGCAGCAGTTGCTTTGGCTTTTGCAAGAATTCTGTTTCCTGGGTGGGGATGAGATATAATGGATTCTTTTGTTCGTAATTTTTCCTGTTGGCCATGTTAGATGACTTCATGATTAGCATTTTGTCTTTTTTTTTTTTTCTAGATCCCATTTTGAATTCTCTTCATGTACAGAGTCTGCTACTGTCTTACAGTGCAGTGTGTGATGTAACAATGGCTGAAAACTTGGTGAAATTCTATAATACTCATTTAGTTTCACCTAAGCCCTTTTGCATTCTTAGTTCTGGGTTATCTGAAATGCCATAGCTGCATAAGGGCCATTAACATGAGAACTCAACCCAGAGCATGTGGGTACCATTTTGAAAGCAGGAGTCATTTGTTCTGGTTGTGAGCTTCCAATGTTTCAGCAGAGACAGCTGTTTGAGAATATACTGTTTAAAAGGAATAGCTTCTGTCTCTTTAGTGAATGAGTTTTCTTTCATTAAATTAAAAATAGCTCAGGGATGAAGCTTTTAAGCAAACATGGAAGGGCACACAATTCCTGGAAAGAATCTACATAAACAAATTAATGCACTGCTTAGACTTCAGAATACATGATATTGTTTCATTGTATTGACAAGTCTTATCTAAATGAAAGCGAATAGACTGGAACTGGCACCTGAAGAGGCAGACTTTTAAGGGGAGGTTGGGATGTGGGATCTATCTGGGGAAGAGTCTGTACAGTACTTTCTGTTAAAATCTTGGCCTGTGAATCAGGTGGTTTACCCCAGACAAAGGAGAAACATTAAAGAAAATGCAATTTAATGGAAAAAAAAAATCACTCTAAAGCACTTTTACAGCTACATTAGGGTACAGCAAGCTTACTTGACTTAGAGTTGTCTTAAGTAAGGCTTATTAAAACTTATAAAGCACTTGATTCCAAACTGTCGTATGACTTTTCAAGTTACTGTTTTTCAGCTGTATTTTACAGAAACAGAAAGTACTGCTAATAAGTAGGCCTAGATCCAGAGTCTGAAATACACCTTTTTCTCTCTGTAAAAGTAAACAATGTGACATGTAAATGAACGGCAAGGTGAAAGAACAGAAATGGTGGCCTATATCTACATCTTTGTGTACATGTGTAATCAGCACTTTTTTCTTCCTTGTGTCCTTTCATGTTACATTTTCCTTCAAATCCATGTAAAAAAAGCATCAATATTCACTGATTAAAAAAATCTGTGCTTGAAAAGAAGTTATAGCTTTAAATGTAGAGGGGAAGATGCATTGAATCACATAGGTCAGTTACGCGATAGTGTCAATTGGATTCTACTGTCGTTTCATTCTGTCTTTTGTAAAGATGAATAGCCAGAAATTGCCTTATCTGCTGTAATAATGTTAATTGTGAAAATAATTCAATTTCTCTTCAACTTTGCTAAAAAGTAGAAGCAAAAATCACTGCTGATAGGGAAAATACCACTGGGTGATAAGTTCTGCATGTACAAGGCAGAGATTGCCACGATGCTCAAAGTTATTTTTACGGGTGCATTGAGAGAGACTATCACTGGTAATGGGCTTCTGCGTAGGCTGCTACCCAGCATGTCCTAAGGGCTGGGGATGGACTAGCTGGTCCAGTCAATGGATTCGGGATTCATGCTGCCTGGATAAAGTCCATCTCACAGTCTGTTTTTTATGATATAATTAGTAAGCAATAGCCTCTGGAGTTTTACCCCTACCTGTTTTGTAGGTCTGCTGAGATTCAAAGTGCACTGTATGAAGAATTTTTATTTTATTTTAAGTGCAGCTCTCAGCTTTTCAGAAAATTTTTCACTTACTCTTGGCACTTGATAGTCATTTTAAAAAATGACACCAATATCAAAGTAGATATTAGAAAAGTAGTAAAAATAGCAAAACATGGGAAATGAATGTATCTTGGAAAAATAAATCTAGCAAAATCGTCCAGTTCTCCTAATACCAGTACTACTTATGGGCTGCAATGTAGCCTGACGTTTTCTCTCAGTAATACTCTTAGTTAAGGCGCCAAGTGTGGCTCCCAAATCTAGTGAATCTCCGCACCTGATAACAACCACAGTCCTGAGCCTTAGTTCAGTTGTTGTCTCTGCTCATCTTTGATTGGAAAAGAAGAAAACGGGAGATAAAAAGAGGGCAGGATGCCAGTTCTGTACCTAATGGGGGTTGAAGATACCATGTATGTAGACAAAAAGCACTGCATTCCTGTTCTCCCTGGTTCACCACCCAGTTATTGCCATAAAATGTGGCATTACATATTTATTATCATTAATAATTTATTAATATGGTAATAATACCTATATTCCTGAAAACCCTGAACAAACTGAATGCTGTTACGTGTGCAGTTCAATTTTGTGATATATAAAAAATTTATATTCCTCCTCCCTTTCCCCCCTCCCCTTGCTTATATCAGAATATTCATAGCTTATTGTTTCAATAAGCATTCTGGGATGCATTTGAAAGTCCAGACACTCAACATTTGCATTATAAGAAGAGAAAAATGCATTTTCTTTTAAACACAGTCATTTAATCAAAAATTATCTAAAGTTGGGAGGATTTTTTCTCAAAATAAATCTTGTCCCAGCAAGACATCATACTGTTATTTTGGCCCATTCATCTACATGGAAAAGTAGGTGAATATTCCTTTGATTCCTCTCTTGAAGCTAACTGTGACTTGAGCTAGTTACATATAAATATGCTTTAAGACAAATTAATTTCTAAAGCAAGAATAATTTATATGTGTGTACATACCTGCATTGGTTTATAATATTTGTTTTGATGAACAGAATCACTAGGATTTACTTGGTACAACATAGTGGATAAAACACATAAGGTTTTACTGTTAAAATTAGTTAACATTTAAACTACTCCAGCTAGTGTAATTCTGTTGCTAAGATTTTGCAGTACATGCAGGATTAGCTGACTGTCCTGCCAGAACTGCATGTATACTAAGTAGTAGCCTGAGGCAGTTGTTCCCCTCCAGTAGAAACATGGACCTTCAGATACGTGATGAAGTGTCAAGATGTGTCAAGTTAAATTATATCACGTAATGCAGAATCAGCTGGTATTGTTCATTCCTCCTGAATGTCAGAGCTTCTAAAACATATACAAATCAAGCTTTCACAACTAACAGAGTGTTTTGAAGGCAAAAATCCTGCGTCTGTCATCTTTCTCCATCTCAAAAGATTTTGACTGAGCAAATTTTGTGCATGGTACTGTGTCTTTATTCATACGTTATTTATCTAGCGTATGATAATTCATATGATACTTGTTTCAGTGGTCTTGCATATCAGTTGACTGTAAAGAGTTTCAGTGTTTCCTGAGGATGTGTGCTAGCAAGTATTTAATTAAAAATAGCAGTGGCCTCATTTTTTGAAGGCCCAGTATAATTCTGAGAGGTACTGACTTTTTGAAGTGCTAAACAGTCATCTTCTGACAGTAACATTTTTAATAGAATTCCTAAGGAAAGCATCTAATTTTTTTGTTTTACACAACTTCATTTTAATCTGACAATCAGCTTGTGGAATTGAATAGTCTTGGAACCAAAAGTAGTTTTGGTTTATGGTTTTTTTTTTCTCTTCAAACACACAGTTTTGCTGTGTCATAGAGGTATTACTCCAGTTTTAAGAGTGAAGCAGTGATATACGTCAGAGTCATTAGCAGAAGACTTTCTGGTCTCATTCATCCCTCTGATTATCACCCTTTACTGATGGTTCATGCTGGCAGTGATGAAGTTGCTGAGAGAAGCCTTGGTGCTATCATTTTAATGCATTGGGGTGGTTAGTGGATGGTGAAAGAGTAGAGACTGAACATCTCTCCCTGTTCAGTGTCAGGGAGAGATACTGACAGGAGCAGGAAAACCCATTTGATAAATACATGGCTGAAGGGTTGGTGCCATTTCAGGAATTGTGGTTGTTTTTTTTTGTTTTATTTTTTTTACCATGGGGCAGTTTACTCAGCACGTGGCCTGATGGCTGCAGATGGGAACCATCTTCCTCAAAGGGTAAAGGGATCTTAGCCCAGGAGCTGGCAGAGCTCACTGAGGGGGCTTAAAAGTAGGCATGAAGGGGAAAAGGGATGAAACTGCTGGAGCAGGCTGTCCCCCTGTGCCATAAGATGAGGTGGAGAGGAAGAAGACAAATGCGGCTGAACACAGAGCTTTTGCTGAGACTTTGGGAGAAAGAGAGTTTACCTCCTATGGAAGAAGGAACAGGCAACTTGGGGAGAGTATGAGGAAGTTGCTAGCATAAGCAGGGAGAAAATCAAAAAGGCTAAAGCCTGTTATGAGCTCAACCTGGCCACTGTAGTAAAGGACAACAAAAAATGTTTTTATAAATACATTAACAGTAAGAGGAGGGCCAAGGAGAATCTCCATCCTTTACTGGATGTGGCAGGGAATGTGACCATTGATGAGGAAAAGGCTGAGGTTTTCAATGCCTTCATTATATTTGTCTTTAATAGTCAGCCCAGTTATCCTTGGAGTACTCAGCCACAGGGATGAGGAGCAGAATAAACTCCCCGTGATTCAGGTTGGAAAAGTTAGGGACCTGCTACTCCACCTGAATCATCATAAGTCCCTGGAGCCAGATGGGATCCACCTGAGGGTGCTGAGGGAGCTGGTAGGCATGCTTGCCAAGCTGCTTTCCACCATCTCTCACTGGTCCTGGCCAACCAGAGAAGTTACAGATGACTGGGGACTTGTTAATGTGTGTCTCGCTCCGATTTATAGGAGGGAGAGGAGGTTCTTTTATTATCTATATACCCAGCGTGAGATTAAGAAGCAACGGTTCAAATGTTGGTCCGACCAGTTTATTACAAATCTTAATTAGGGAAATGGGGAAGGGGAGGACGGACACTATTATGAATTAGGGTAATGGGGAAGGGAAGGAGGGTGATAGAAAAGATAGAAGAGAAGGAGCAAGGGGTCTTTATAGGCAGCAAGAGGGAGATAGTCACCACCATGGATCCAGCGTGGTCCGTAGTTCAGTCTTTGATCTTCAGTAGCGGTGGGTCGTCAGGCAGAGTTGTTCTGTTGACAACGACGACCACGAAGCACGACGACCATGGCGATGATGGCCCCTTTTCAATGCTTTCAAAGTGGTCGAGTCAGCTGTCTTTGGAGTGACAGCTCAAATCCAAAGTGGTTGAGTCAGCTCTCCTTTGAGTGGCAGCTTCTGGCTCTGGGATCTCAGCAGAAACTCCTTTGTTCCCATCTTCCGGGCCTTGCCAGCAGATAAGAGGGAGCAGGGATGCCCATCTGCATCCTGTTTCTCACAGAACACGATGGTATTGTTCCCCAATTTTCCCACAGCTAGCTGGAGCTGTTTAGTCACAGGCCAGATCTTCTGCCAGTAAACACTCCTGAGCACCCTCATCCGCTCTTCTACAGAGCAAGCAGCTCTGGGGGAAGGGGCTTTCAAATGTTCCCAAAGCGATATCGATTGTCACACAGTTAGCACCCATTAGTTGCCTCCTCAACAAATCCTCAGGAAGCAAGCTTTGAGCCAAAAAACAAAGAAGGATTCTCACAATGTGATACACATCTACAAGAAGAGATGTATCTGGGGGACTACAGGCTTCTCAGCCTGACCTCAGTGCCAGGGAAGGTAATGGAACAGGTCATCTTGAAAGTTGTCACATAGCATGCGTGGGTCAACTGGAGGGATCAGACACAGCCAGCATGGGTTCGTGAGAGGCAGGTCCTTCTTGATCAAACTCATCTCCTTCTGTGACCCAATGATCCACTTTGTAGTTGAGGGGAAGGCTATTGAGGTGGGTTACCTAGACTTCATCAAAGCCTTTGACTCTGTCTCCCACAGCATTCTACTGCAGAAACTGCCAGCCTGTGGCTTGGACAGATACACTCTTGGCTCAGTAAAAAACTGTATGGATGGTGAAGCCCACTGTGTGGTGGTAAATGGACTTAAGACCAGCTGGCATCTGGTCGCAAGTAGTGGGTTATGTCTAATAGATTATATGAATTAAAGACATAATCTTAGAAAAGCTTACAAAGCTTACTAAGCTATTAGTCCCTTACCAAGGATCTGCAGTGGCAAGATCTTGACATCAAGAGGCCTGGGATCTCTGCAGGAGGTGTAACCTCAAAGGTGTCCCTGCTTGAGAGGAGATTGTGTTGTGCAGCTGTTCAGTAGAGCTCAAGAGGCTGCTTGTCTCTTCATTTTACCCTTATTTACTTGGTAAGGTGATTGATTCAGTCATATTTGCTTACAGACTACAGTTGTCAGTTTCTTCCAAATTAGGCTTAAGTACAACGCTAACTAGCACTGTGGTTAGGTGGCCACGCAGCCAGACGTTAGCCTTTGGGCTATTGTGTTATCATGTTCCTATAAGTTCACTTTGAGCTTGATGCCATCATGACCTGACCACTCACCATGACTGACACTGATGGTTGTGTGCTTAAGTTGGATGAAGCCGTGATGACCGCCACTGGTGTTGATCACTTGAGCAGCGATATGGGAAATAAAGGTCAGGCTGAGAGGGTGGGAAAGTACACCATTACAATCTGTAGTCAAAATATTTAGATATGCATTTCCTGCAAGTTGAACAGATTATTTTTTTTTTTTCTGTAGCATGTATTATTAACATAAATAGTGGTGGTATTAAATAAACATGGTAAAATATTGAGATATAATCTGTTGTTATATACTGTTAGAAATTATAGTCAGAATTTGCCTTCAAACTGTGAAACAAACAAATACCAAATAGAGTTTGCAGCTAAAAAGGAGGTTAGGTGAGAATGCCAAATGTAATCTTTGCTTCTTTTCAGGCTAACAAAGCATGTTAAACACTTAAACCAATATAGTGAAAAGCTAATGACCAAAATAATGAATGCAGCACTGGTTGCTTTCCTCTGCAACGTTATCATGATAATGTTGCAGCTAAACCACATGTAATTGTCTTCAGGAAACAGTTTACCATTGCTCACACTTGGACCAGAGATGCGAAAGGAAATGGATAAAACAAAGCTCTGTGTCAACATCAAAGTAGGAAATAAGGTAGTTTGCATATACGTGCTTACATGCACGTTGGCTTTGTTTTAAATCTAAATTTTATGCTTCTGCTTCTTTTGCAGCCTCCTTCGTGTTTCATGTTATCTCATTGTTCCTTTAACCACAACCTCCTGATACAGCTCCATTCTCACCTCTGCTGCGAAAAGCCACCTGCCTTCTTTGTCAAAGCCTTTTCTGCCATCTCTCCTACTGCTTCTGTTTCCAGTCAGGTCACAACATTCATTATACTGGTATATTCCTTTGCTACCTGTTATATTTCATTTTTAAAGAGGTTCTTTCTGTACTCTACTGGAAAGCTCCTTATTTTCCCTCATAACCCTCATGGAAACAGTCCACGTTCTTGAGAGGTAAACAGTGGCTTGCATGTTAATTACCTGGGCTTCCTTCCTACCCAGCAGACCAGTCTCATCCCATTGTGTATTTGTTCCTACCAACTGATAGAAAAAATAGGGTCGGAAGGGAACTGTGGTTGTCATTCAGTCCAGCCCCTTCATAAGAAACTATTAGATGAGCTTGCTCAGAGTCATGTCCAGTCACAAGGTTGAAAATTTCTGAGATTGGAGATTTCATATTTTTCAGCCTCTCTGGGCAACACTGCAATATTTCAGTATTTAGTGTAAATAATTTTCCCCTTCATCTGATTTTAAATTTGTAAAACTTGGTGTTTCTGTGTAGTACAAATCTACAGGTTTTGCTGGCATTAAGGTTATACCTCTTGTATAAGTAAGCAAACAGCAAGCACAGGATGAAGCAAAATACTAATAGGAAATCTTTAATATGCTTTAAGACTTCTGAGTATCTCTAAGTGTAGCATAGCAAAATGTAATTTAAAATAATGAATAAGGCAGATATATTTGTCTGTATACTCACCTTTATAAAATCCACTCAGGGCTAGAATAAGATGAACTACAAAGAGAATAATAATGCATGACTGCATAATACAGCTTTAGCTTTAAGAACTGCTACACTCAAATAGCAAAGAAAGTTCAGGACTCCTCATACTCTGTGGGCATTTACCATTTAGCAGGGATGGACAGCAGCAGCATTAGCTCTCTAGCAAGGGGGAGCAGAGCACCCCACAGGTGCCAGGCACCCAGCATACAGAGCTTATAGCTATCTGCTGTAATAGGCTTCATTGGGGTTAGCCAGCAATCTGACTGGGACTACTCATTTTCCACCCATGGTCATTTCCACCTTATACTTGAGGCAGCAGGAATTAGATCCTGAAGTTGTGAGGACACAGACCGCACAGTCAGCTGCTTCCTGT
Source organism: Centrocercus urophasianus (assembly GCF_019232065.1). Lineage (NCBI taxonomy): Eukaryota > Metazoa > Chordata > Aves > Galliformes > Phasianidae > Centrocercus > Centrocercus urophasianus. Next base: position 25,315,533 of record NW_024884722.1, read on the forward strand.
GGAAAGACAGGATCTGAGGGTAGTGCCAGCAACTGCCAGGCTTTCACTGATCCACAGTGGACGCAGACATACAGCATCTGAAAGTAGCAGGCAACACAGGATGCTCCTAACATGATCCATCAGCAATCCTAGTCAAGGTAACTAATGAGGCAGGTTTAAGGTCCACCCAAAGAAGCTAAAGAAGTGGTCAGTGCACAACATGGGCACAAGGAGACAGGCTACTAACAAGGTAGATCCAAAGTCTCTCTGAGGGTAAAACTAGAAATATTGCGGGAGATCTGTAATTCAGATCAGGTCAGGGACAAAGGGGATAGATAGGAGTGTAGGCCAGAGCTTTAATAGAGCTTCTGAGCCAGTGGGCACACTGGGCTATGGAAGAGTCCCCAGCTGAAACTGTGCAATCAGAGCCATGACACTGCAGTTGAGAAGTGCTTTTTCTCCTCTTTTGCTTTTCTGTGTCCAAACTGTTGGATCAGGCAGTATCCAAACTGGAAATGATGTCATGATCATTGACACATTAGTTTGCTATTCTTATTGTAATGTTCAGGGCTGTGACAATTTTTGTGTAACATTATCCAGTTGGCACTTCAGCAAGCCTGTCTTTTGTACTTCCATGGCATGATGCAAGACTTGCTTGTCTGTTTATTTTGCTCAAGCTGTTGTTTGATAAAAATGCCAGGCAAAATCTCTTTGAGAAATAAAGTAGTAGTCATTAAAAAAGGCAGAGCATCTCTCCTAACTTTTCTTCTGTACGATGTATAGGACAATCTATTTTTATGGAATTTATTTGCTGTATTTTGCACATGCTGTATATATTTCTTGCTATAACACCATATGTTCAGGTTCTTTCTGAATTAATCAGCAAAATTAGAAGCTACACTTTTGGAAGGTTTCCAAGAAATAAAGAAAAACTTGTGCTATTACCAACTCCTTCACTGGAAGCATAAGCACATCAGTGAATTAATGTTGACCGCAAAATTGACATAATATTTTATTTTCTTTTTTGCTGTGCTCATTGCTGATTCAATAGAAAGTTCTGCCCACTCCTACAAGAAATCAGTCACATCCAGAGTATGATGTATACCAGCATTTCTTTTGACTGCTTATTGTCCAAGGATGAAAAGAGATGATTTATGGAGTTACTGTACTGTTGATCTGTCTGGTATTGATGAAATACAAGCATAGAGTTTAAGTGTCAAAGCAGAGTTGGCAAAATTGATAGTCCAGATACTACCCTCCATGGGTACATAAAAATCGAAACTGACTGTTCAAACTAAGAGGACCAATAGTAGTTGCACATTGTTCAGTAGAAAATAAACAGATCAGTGAGATGTTACTTGATAAAGTAAAAGGGAATGCTGTTGAAACTGTACAGACTTTGCAGTGCCAGCAACATTTCACAGGTTTAGTTGTTGATTAACAGGAAGTGATAAATCTAGACAAATCTAGACTGCTGCTTTGATTTTAGTGAGGTGGCAATCATGCAAATATTCAGGTGTTCATATTTTGAGTAAAGATGGTGCCAGGTACAAAGGACTTGAACTTTTAAAATGTTTTTCAAGGTTTCTCTGTAAGAGTTGTAAATGTCTTTGAAGGAGCAAGTCACATTTTCCAATGTCCTTACCCTTACCTTTATATGAGTACCCAGTTTATCCTTATCAGATAGAGCTTCTCCAAATTGTGTGCCTGGATTTGGTTGTATGTTACATCAGAATTTATAGGGTGAAGGGAGGAAGTATGATTAGAACATTCAATATATAAACCTGGTCTTTCCTAATAATTACTTTACTGTTACTTTTCCCTCTTCCCAGAACTGGGATACAGGCCATTTGTTTGACAACACTGTAGTACTTACTAAAGTCACAGCCATTGCTGTGCAGATGAAACCTTGCTTATTTCAGAGAAATGAAGCCTTCGGCTTCATAAAACCAATTCGCCTGTATAATCTGTCCTTCTCCTCTTTACTGTACCAAAATTTTACTTTCTTCTGCATGATCAGTCCATGAGAAACCATTGATTTCTTTATGGTGAAGAATCAAACCCAGGATGAGGGGTTGGCAATTAGTAAAATACAATTCACAGAATCACAGAATTGTAGGGGTTGGAAGGGACCTCAAGAGATCATTGAGTCCAACCCTCCTGCCAAAGCAGGTTCCCTACAGCAGGTCGCACAGGTCGGCATCCAGGCAGGTCTTGAACATCTCCAGAGAAGGAGACTCCACCACCTCCCTGGGCAGCCTGTTCCAGTGCTCCGTCACCTCACTGTACAGAAGTTCTTGCGCACATTTGTGCAGAACTTCCTATGCTGCAGTTTCCGGCCGTTTCCCCTTGTCCTGTCTCCACTCACCACTGAAAAGAGTCCGGCCTCACCATTCTGTCCCCCGCACCTTAGATATTTATAGACCTGGATCAGGTCCCCTCTCAGTCTTCTTTTCTCAAGGCTGAACAGACCCAGTTCACTCAGCCTTTCATTCTTTCCAGAAACTGCAGGAAGACACCCATCCTTACTGTATTTTCTGTATGCTTCATTTTATTTAGTACTGTTGTAGTTTATTTTCTTTTTTGAATGTGTGTACTTGTAAGAAAAGCTATTCAGAAATGCTCACCTTGGGAGCAAGCTGAACAGCAGAAACAGTATTCAGTTGATGTGTTTTTCTTCTAAAAATAGAGCTAGATTCTGTTGCAACTCTTTTTCAGTTAAACCAGGACCTTTGAGGTTCACACAGCCTAACAGTACTTTTGACACTTTTTTCTTCAACAGTATTCAGCATGTTTAAACACATTCTCTATTCAGTGCCTTCTGAGGATGCTGTTTCGGTATCCTTGGGGTTACAAGTTTTGTCTTTAAATGGTCCTAATAATGGCATTTGTTCTCATAGAATATCTCAATTCTTATGTACTACAGCTGTTTGTGAAGGTCAGTGGATAGCTAGGCCTCTGTGTCCCACTACACTCTTGACACTTCACACTTCAGGGCAGAAGAAGGTATGTCCATACCAAGCTGCTATAGCCTAAGCTCCTGACTGCCCTGATGCTTGCTGAGAGAAGATTTCAGCTTTCTTAGTGTAAAGGTCATGTCCTGTGTTTTGTGTAGGGACATATCATCTGATTTGCTTGAAAGGAGGTTAAATGAGAAATGATGGATAAAGCTTGCTTTCAAGTGGATTGAATTGTAGCACTAGTTTTTGTAAGCCAGATGGCCACCAGTTCGTATTGTTCCACTGTGAATGTGTTCACAGTGTTATGGGAGCTAGTTGATTACTTGGAGGTCAGTATCTGGGGATAAAGAGGATATGTGACTTCAGAGTGAGTAAGTATTTTAACAAGCATTTGGGAATATCCAAGTCATGTAAATATAGTCTCATTTAAGCAAACACCCAATATCAGTGATGTCATGAATTCTTTGCTGATGGATTGTATCTGGTTTGTTTACCTAGGTGTGTAAAAGATAGCAAACGTAGAAAACTCTACATCTGGGATCTGCATCATAGATTGCAAACATAAGATCTTTGTTCACCTTATTTTTGCAATTCTGAATTTTTAAGGTCATCTGAGTTTTTTCTTTAATGTCAACCAATAGTAGAGCAAACACATCTATTAGTTCTTTATCATCTGTGATAGCAGAGGGAAGACGTGACCTGCAAGAATTAATGGAAGGCATCTTAAAGCTCAGGAGAGCATCTTCCTTCCACAGTAGGATTATTGAAAAGCTGTTGTTTGAAAATACCTGCCCTCGTTATATTTATTTTGTAATTATTGAGATCATCCCTACAAGTGCACCTGATCTATTCCCTTAAATGAAGAAGCTAAGGTTGTCATTGAGGTTGTCTTTAGATTAATGGAAGGTTCATATGTATTCAGCATACTGAGGAGCAAAAAAATACAGCACAAACCTGTAAAACTGGATCCTTGGATAACTTCTTGAGTGTCACAATCTGATGATTATTTGGGGAAGGAGAAATTCAATTCCATGAGATGAGGAAATATGAGGAAATCTTACAGATGGCTGTGAAGAACAGCAGATGGTTTATAAAGTCTGACCAATATAGAGTATAGCTACCTATTTTAAACAATTTGCTCTGTATTGATTTTTCCTTTTTATGAACATCACTGGCAGTGAAATAGACTCAACAGTGAGAGTGTATCAAAAGGAAATGTATTCAAGATACAGAAGAATGAAATAGGACCTAGAAGAAACTTGCTCAAAAGAAATGCTTTCCACAGGGCAATTGGACAGGGCTTGATGAGCCACATTAGGGGCAAGAAGGAGTTGTATCCCATGCTATGATTATGCAGCAGTTTAAATAGGTGCAGTAGCTGTGCATGATTAGCTACAGCCAATTGAAAGGTTTTGGTGCACTGCATGTCTCAAAGTAGTAAAGGGAGATGTCCTTTCTGCAAATAGCAACAATGGAACAAGGTCTAATATTCCCTCTTTAAGGGAGCTATACAAATTCTCATCTTCATTTTGCCTATGCAATGCATATTCCTTATGCAGCTAGAACTTCACTGCCTGATTATGTTTTGTAGGTGGGAGGAAAATCATTTTAAAATAATGATTGGTGACTTACTGTTGTTCACTGTTGCAAGGACACAGACAGTATGTCCCTCTTCCTATCTGAGAGGCAAGTAATTGGGCTTACATCCTAGTTTCTTAGTTTTTCTGAAGGTAGTGTGTTGAGGGGAAGGAGAGACTGTGAGCACACTGTCACAGGTGCTTACCACCTGGAATGCATGGTATTCTGGGTTACATGCATCTAGTGTGCTTCTAATCAGTGCTGTATCAGAGGAGGCAGAGGAATGTAGTCTTTGCTTTTCACCATTCAGGACAGCTTCCAACATCCACCTTGATGACTTTGTCACCAGCTCTCTTGCTGTCCAGAAATTGATCTGTCTCACCATCTTTACCTAAGGCTAAAGGTAAACTGTGTAAACTAGTATCAAAACTAAGAAAGTATTTGGCCTTTTACACTAATGCCTTGCATTTCTGTTTAGCATTCAGCAGTAGTTCATTGTCACTGGTCCTGTTCCAGTTCATTGTCAGTTTTGCTCATTGGTTTTAGCAGCTGATTTTTTCTGTTGGGTGCATCACCTATGCAAAGCTGCAGCATAGCTGCATCACAGTAAGGGTTGAGAAAAGCCTCTTCTGTAGTGTATGGGCCTGTGGTAATTGCTAGACAAATTGTAATCCTATGCTCCAAGTAACTTTTATTTTTTGCTGAAGAGTTACAAACAGATCATATTTTTGAGTCAGTGTAGTCCCCTGAGGTTTTTGTATTGGAATATGCAATATACTGGAACAGCACCAGTGACGGATTCTAACCAGTGACTTACCAGTGTCTTTCTCTCATACTACTGGTTATCTCTCACTTCCATGTGGGTGCAAGAAAGCTTTCTTACTGATACTTGATGAGTAGAATAGGGATTAAGACCTTCCATGTTTTATCTGCTGTCTTCCTAGGCTCCAATAGTCAGTGCTGACAACTCACAATTTTACTAGAAATCTTCTGATGCATATTATTTCATATCTTGGCACTTGTGTTATGTTACTGTAGGTGAAATTCACCTCCAGCATTTTTAAAATAAGTTTCATGGTCATTGAGCAGATCCTGAAAGTATGACCCCTGAAGGCTTAGAAACCAGAAAGCAAGCATGAAGACCTTCAGATTTATTATTTCAAATATCTTGATCTTTATTCCATTTTTGTGGTACTGTGGATCTTGCCTTCTGATACTGGAATGCTTGAGGCAGACAGCACTAAGATTTCATTTACACACACTATGCAGCATTGTTTGCGTAAGTATTTCTGAGCAATGAGGAGGGCCCATCCCAAAAGTAGGAGATATGGGAGGATGGGAACATCACAAGTCTTTTCCTTCAGTGCTGTAGGGCCTTTCATGACTCTGAAAGTCATCAACAGTACAAATGAGAGTTTGTTTGCTTGCATTTTTTTACAAGCAGGAAAAGTGCAAGTATCAAATTTATGGAAAAAGAGTACAGCGAAAATAAAATAGTCTGTTTCTAAAGCGTTTCATTCATTATGTATTTATTTTTATTCTGAAAAATCTGAGATTAGTTTACGTAGCATTTTGAAGCTGGGTACTTTGTGAGTGGGGCTCAAGTGCAGTACTCAGGTTGCATGTAGCGAGGCATACAAATGTCAGTTTTGCTAAAGCACGAAGAAGTCATATTTAGGAACTGATCTTTCTGAGGATAACTGAAAGAACTGAGCTCAGTCATCTGTTCAGTGGCCACCAGCCACAGAATATAATCATTCAGGAGATCAGTCTCATAACAGAATACATTTCTGTTATTTTTTTTAAGAAGTTATTCTTTCAAGTCTTTTCATACAGCATATGTAAGCATACAAATAAACAAGACTCGGTGTAGGAATTGCTGTGATAGAACTTTAAATTGATTTTGAAACAAAGCTGCAAGTTAATGGTGCTTTTCTGAGGCCATGGAGATCCACAGATTAAATGAAAATATTTTGATAATTGGTTCAACATGTAATCAGAAATTTGGGCAGCATTTAGAAGATGAATTACTGAACCATTAGCAATCAAGGGATATGATTGAAGATCCATATTAATAAACATCTGTCACAGTGGCATAGCAGATGTATTAGGTGCATTTATAGCATAAAATATAAATTTTTTATGAGTACATTATTTTTTTACTGCAAAGTGTGTTACTTATATCTCCTGCCGTTTGTTTGATTTTGCAATAGTGAAAGTGCTATTTAAAAACAAAACAAAACAAAACACAACGTGAGAACAGTATTCAGATAAATTCCAGAATGTGATTATACTAATTGAGCTAATTCTGAAAGATGAATTTTCTTCAACTGCTGTTCTGCAGCCTATCATGGCTGGTTTATTTGTCAGCATTCTGATATCGATAATCCTGATTCTGCTACTTCTCCAGGCTCAACAAGTGATGTTGGTTTTATAATGTGCATCATGTAGACTGTACTACCTCGTGCGTGTCTTTTCTAAATGTCGAAGTCTGAGCCAGGCAAAAACTGCCACTGTGTTCTGAAGATGAAAATTATAAAACTGATAAATGCATTTGTAAGACACAGCAGTCTGCTACCGGAAAACCAACTCAGTAACTCCAAACAGTTCTTTAAGTACTATTTCTGTGTCCAGAATATCATTCAACTTAAAATCCATTCATCATATTTTCAAAAACTGTGATCTTTGCAAAACAGTATATGAGCAGTCTGAAAGAACAATCTGGCATAATTTTTATATGCCATTAAATCTCTGTAAACAAAAATGTAACCAGGTTGATAGCTCAACTGAATTTTTGAGTCAGGCTTTGACTCAATTATTTCATATTTTCATTTATTTTTGGTGGGGATTTCTCCTACCTTTGTTGTGGTACTCTGGGTAGTTAAATTAATAATTGTACCTCCTGAGAGTGGTCTTTTTTATTTTTGTACTCGCTCTAAAGGCTATTAGCAATAGCTAGTGGGTAGGAGTGTTAAAAAACATCATTATTAGTAGCACATGATAATGCTGGAAGTAGGATAGCATAAGTAAATTCTGAAAATGATATGACTGTTGATGAGCAAGATGTTCTGGGCAGGAAAAGGCATTCTGAAAGATTAATTTTGGAATCAGCGTTTCTATGGAACAATAAAGCCTGCAAGAAAGAGTATAATAATAGGAAGTATTGGAAGGAGTCAGTAGTTGAAAGAATTTTAAGAAAGGTACAGGGTTTTGTGAAGGTTAGCTCTGTGGACTAAAACAATACCAAAAGTAAGACCTGGCATACTTCCTAGCCCATGATATTGCTATGATTAGTTTTGTCAGTTCTCCCAGTTTTCTCTTGCATCTAGTAATGAGTTTTTCCCTAGAGTATCTACTTCTGAAGACCTCTGAGTAGATGAGCTGCTGAGATCACTGATTCACATCCAAAGATTTTTTTTTTTCTTTCAGTTGTCATCTCTTTCCTTTACCCTTATTGTAGAGGTGCCTAAAATTACTAAAGTCGTGGTACTGAGTTGGAGTGCATTGCTGGCCAGTCACTGTGGCTGTTTATGCTAAGACAACCCTTGTTTTGAATTGCACAGAGCCTTCAGCTTTTATTTAAAAATAAAATGATTTGGGCTTCAGTGGTTATAAATGAAATGCTTGAAGACCTGACCAGTGTGCAGTCTTGAGTTCTAGAAGTAAACAAAGCTCAAAATGCTTTATACATTTTGTATATACTTTTCATTTTTACTCTCTGGATAGTGTTTATGAAGAAATTAAGAAATGGCTTTAAACTGGAAGAGGGTAGATTTAGACTAGATTTTAGGAAGAAATTCTTTACTGTGAGAGTGGTGAGACGCTGGAACAGGTTGCCCCAGAGGGGCTGTGGTTGCCTGCACCCTTAAGGCATTCAAGGCCAGGCTGGATGGAGCTTTGAGCAACCTGGTCTATAGGGAGGTGTCCCTACCTATAGCAGGGGGTTGGAACTATATGATCTTAAAGGTCCCTTCCAGCCCAAGCCATTCAATGATTCTAAGATGTAGACAGGGGGAATATTTGAGGTAAAAAGTTTTAGGAAGTTAAAATGTAATGCTGTTGATATAGCTTTTAGCTTAATCTTATTAAAAGATCTCTTGACAGCTGTGTTCACACATGCATAGGCTGCACAATAGTGTACAACTTTCTATCTTTATGTAGTATCTCATGCCTGTTCAGCAGGAAACATGTGAGTTGTGAGTCTTGGGACTTGGTAAAGGTATTTCATTGTCTTCAATATCCATTAAGGAGTCACACTTTCCAAAGACCTGAAAGCCCCCGAGTAAAACTATATGTAAACAGCAGTAGTCTCCAGTGCTTATGGTATATTCAGGAAATACCTATTGTATATAATCAATGGTATGTGGATGACTATATGTAGCAACAGATGCAGAATCAATAAAATGCATAGTCAGTTACGAAGCTCTAGGAAAATTCTCAGGGGAATTGCTGGTTGCAAGATAATATATTTTTTTTACCAGCTAGAATACAAAGGAAACATTCTCCAGCCCTTGATCCTTGTCCTGATTCCTGTTCCATAGCTTGAGAAACTCTGTCCAAGTGATTTTATTCCAGCAGTTTGCATTTTTAATTGAAAGATGAGAGAAGAGCTGTTTTGTCTTTGTGAACTTACCTGATCAATACAAAACAATTTGATTTATTTTATGTTAGTGTATTTTCTGTCTCCAGGTATGATTATACCTACTTGAAGCTCCAGGGAGAAATACCCTCCTGCTCATTCATACATGCCATCCATTCGGCAAAGATTCTACTATGCACTCTATTATTAAGAGACTTAAAATGTTAAGAAAACATGATAGTTCTACTTCACAGAATGTGATAGTAAATTCATTTAAATGCCTGAGGGTCCAGGAAGTTTTATGCATCCAGAGGCAGTAGATGGGTTTGGATTAATGGAGTGACTGAAAACAAGGTGATGAGCTGAATTTCTTCATGAGGGATTCCGTGAAGTGGTGCAGAGGATTTCTTTTACGGTGTTGTTAAGACTTCCCCAAGCAGCTCTTGTGTGTTGCTAAACAGCCATGTGGGAGAATCTGGCCTGTCCAGACTCCTCAGGCAGCTCCTGCTGTAAGACTGATGAAACAGTACACAGATACACAGAAGGCAGCTGTAAATTACCACAGGGTCTGCTCCTGCAGATGCAGAAATGGTGACTGAGGACAGTCTTTGTCCTCATACAGAGGATGCATGCAGTTTGGCTAATTAATGGTAGTTGAATATGCAGAACGGTTGTGTAGGACCACAGGCAAGCCAAGGGAGAGAGAGCTGCCTTCTAACTGTGCTGCAGAAATAGTGGTACAGCTGGAAGTAAGGTTTTGGTTATGTAACCTCCTTTCCTCCTGGAAACCACGTGGTAAGTGCAACTTCCCAGCAGCAGTCCCAGCTCTGACTGTTTAGCATGATGTTCTGACATGGAATGCCTATGGAAAACCGTAACGTTTGCTTCAACACTCTGCTTTTGGGCTTCTGTACAGCACCATAAAATCAAAAGGTAAGGTTTGCACTTAATTTTTTTTTTTTTTTTTTTTTTTTTTAAGTACACAATTGAACAAGGGAAATAAATGCACATAACAAATTACAGCACTGTAGACTTAAAACAGCCATTTTGAATTTTCTGATTGACTTTTAACCTCTATCTGCTGGGATTACCTTGAGTTTTATTGGTATAACCCTCCTGCAGTACACATAACGAAATAGTCTGGAAGAAAAAGGTTAAGAAAAAACAAACTTAGGTTACAACAGATTATTTTCAGAATAATTAGTTTGCTTTCTCCACCAGAGAACTGGGAAGATAAACTTTGAAGAATAAAATGTTTGTTTCCTTTTTTAAAACTTATAGCATAGCAAGGGGATTTTAATAGGCAGAATTGACTTGTTTAATTGGCAGTGGTTACATGTCTGCACTATAGTAGCACTTACATTCATATTTTCACTCATTAATAACCTTCAGATGCTTTTTTTTCTGCTTCTGGGCTGCAACACTTGCTTTTTCTCGACCACGTTATAACTCTTCTCGAAAATTCAACACATGGCTCACAAGAGTGGGAAGCAGATGGGCCACTCTGCAGTGGGAGCCCTTAGAGAGAGCTCTGACTTTCTGACTCAGCCATAATTCACCTCTGTGCTTTCAGATGCTACAGACCTAGAATGGCAGCACTGTTATGTCTGAAACATACTCCACATAGCCAACACCTCCATGTTTACTCTTTCAGCTCTTACGGGAGACAACCCTAAGTACCTCTTATGCAGACAAGTTCTCGGTACCCACAGAAGTGTCATGGGCAGTGTATCTAGAGCTCCTGTAAAGGATGAGATTTGAAATCTCATTTTGCATGTGCGTGGTTTGCACAGTACAGGTCAGACTGCAAAGAAACTGTGTTATTAAAATGTGCGCTTAGATTTTTAAATGTTGTCTGTTCAAAACCAAGCACTTCCCACTTAAAGGCTTGGATTAAAAAAATAAATACATAAAGGACTAAAGCATAGAACCCTCCATCCTGTTGGATAGCTTCTTGTATTAACATATATGTTAAAACCTCTGGATAATTTCTGTTTGTGACAGGGAAAATAGTAGAGTGAAGAAGCAAATAACCAACCTTTTCTGTAGTCAGAAATGTTAACGGATGATTAAAATGATAGACATCCAAATTAAAGCCCATAACTGTTAAGAAGATCTGCTGATCTTAGAAACTGAAAACCAAAATAGTAGTGAGAAGAAAAGCAATCTTACCTCATCACAAATATGCTTGTTTAAAATATCAGAACACACGTGTGATGGTGTGGTACTGTCCTACACTGCACTGATAAAATTTTTGTGTATGGATGTGATGAACAGGGAGATGTGCGAAGCTATTTCTCATGGCATGTGGAAAAGGTGACTGTTGGATAACTAACTGGGGAAACCCTCTTCAACATATGTAAAACTTTCATCTATAACTAGACAAAGTGCAGTTAATAGAGCTTCATGTATGATATCTGCTCAGTAATTACATCTTCATATTTATTCAGATGGGCTATTATACACCATGCAACCCATTGCTTTTGTTACAATCTTACCTATTTTTAATAAATTAATATAGGAAGACAGTTGTGATCAAAGATGAAAAGGACTTTACAGTGCTTCTCAAACCTAGTTGTTGCTATATTATTATTTTATTGGGGGATTTTAAAGAGTACTTAAACGTGTTTTATGTATCTGTATTTATTTCGTATTTTTGGATATATATGGAATACACACACGCATATAGAATGGTTGCATGGTATAGCTCCTCTGAACAAATGTGAAGATATTAATAAAATATCCCATCTATGGTTTAATATTACCAGACTTTTGTCACAACAGTAACACAAGTGCATGTTTTTTTGTTATGCAGTGACAGTATTCCCCAGGGTCAGAACTGGCATGCTTCAGGAAAAGTATGAAGAGTGAGGTACAGACACTCTCAGGGGTGTGACTATTAGCTCTTTCAGATGCTAGCCAGGCATGATGCCACTTGAAAGCAGCCAAAGAGAAGGGAGAGGCAGAGTGATGGCGGTCTGCCATCAGAGAGCCTCAGTGGCTCTGGTGGCCCACAGATGAGAATCTGTTGCACAGGCATGGTACTCAAAAACTAGAATGCACCGGAGAGTATTCATGATGTTCCATGAAATTATCACAAGACTCAGGTTTTTTTCAGAGACTAAAATAAGTGACAGTGATATTGGTGAAATGAAATGAATTTTAGACATTGCTCTCATCACTGAATTTGTCAAAATCTCTATACTGGTGTAAAGGATTTAATTACTACTATGTCTTCTCATGCCGGCATTTATTTCCAATGTTATTTTAGCCACAGTTGCATTATTATTTTTCTGCATAAGTCTGAGAAAGCAGAGAAGTAACAGTTGGCCTTCTGTCCATTTAACTCAAAGGGAATGTTTGGATTCTTGAGCTGTTCCTATGTTCAAGGTCTTCCACTTCATTTGTCATAAATATTTCTTAAACACTAGTGCTGTCGAATTCAGAAGCCTCATCTACCTTAAGTTCATCCAGAAATTGGGTCACTGGTTATGCTTCCTGGAACAGGAGGTGGCTGCTTTGATGGAACAGATTTCTCTGACAGAAGATGTGCATCTTACATTAAATGTCATGGTTTACTGACGGACTGTGTATAACCACATGAGTGCAAGTACCATATAATCCTGTTGTGCCCTACAGTTGAAGGAATTCCCATGTCAAGGTTTTTCACAGAGCCTCACTTCACTGTAAAAAGACACTTTAGGAAGGAAACCTAAACCTAATCCACTAGTCCGGTCTTCTCTTTTCTAAATTAAATCATTCCAGGAATGTTGTGTTTTTTTGTCACTTACCTACAGATAACTCATTACTGTACAAAGAGAAGTGTTGCCTTTCCTCTGTGCATACCATTTTGCCATTGCTTTTTCTTCTGCAGTATTCTAGTGCCAATTCTTGATGTTTCTGTGATCAGTTGGAACTGGAAATTATTTCTTATTGTAACACTGCATAGGGACTGACACCTCACTTTTGTATCTGTTCATTTAATTATTCTATGTGAATGGACAGGTTCTCTTTTTGGTAATTATAGCTATATTTTCTTCCATACTTGAGATAATTGCAAGTCTGGCCTCCCAGTCTATTTATATCCCCTTCCATATGACTGTCAAGTGCATTTGCTGAGGTGAGTACAGTGAGTAACAGTAAGCCGTTCAGCTTTGCTTGGACGCAGAAAATTGTGATGGTGAAGCCTTTGAATATGAAGTTAGAATGCAAGTTAAAGCTAAGAATTAAGGGAGTATTTTTGATAATTACTTTCCAGAGTGAAATTGCGGAGTAAAGAAAAAAAAAATAATAATGCCTGATAGTGATGCCTGTTGGTCATTGGAGTTAAGTTTAGACAGTGCACAGGCATAAATGAAGTGACTGCAGACATACTGTTCATCGCGGCTTGGGGCAAGAGTGATTAGATTGTGTGACTTAGGTCTTTCAGTATTTTCTTTGGTGTTACATCTGTTACCAGATTCTAAGCTTTTTCTTGTGTTTATACTTTTCAAGAGAAGTTTCTGTGAAGGTTTTTCTCTTCCATGACTTCGCTGAGATGCTCTCAACTGATTTCATTTGTACAGACATCAATTAAACTCCTAGTTAGACACAGCTAGACTTCACACTGTAATTATTTATGGGCTACTCCCAGTCTTCTCATTGGATAGAACAATTGATTTAAATGATCTAATAATAATCCATCACTACCCTGGGGCATGTAATTGCTCATAAATACAGTACTTTGTGTCTCATCTTTGTTTTCAGAGCCCTGTTATAAACTTATCTAATACAGCTTCAGTGCTTGTAAATAGTAATATGTGCGGAAATAAATAGATCTTCCAAACAATAAATCAAGTAATGGCATTCAGAGTGCAGTGTAGGCTCTGAACCCAATTGAAAAAAAAAAAAGGGAAAGACAGGCCAATTTTAAAAAAATAAAATTAATGAGCACCACAACCTAGAAATTAGAATTTCTCTCATAGAAGAGAGAAAAAAGATGGAAAACTTTGTAAAGGAGAAAATTTATACTGCTGCTGACCTGCAAATGGTTTATGGTATTGTCTTACTGCAACTCCCTTGGGAAGAATTTTTTTTCATTTTCTCATTGCAATACTTGGAACAGCCACAGGACCCATAGCAGGATCAGCTACAGGGTTCATCATGAGGGCTGGAGACACAGCAGGGTCTCACGTAATGCTTGGAGCAGCTGCAGGACCTATTGCAGGAACTGGAGCTGCTGCAGGACCTGTTAATGAAGTTAGAAGGTCCCTTGCATTGTCATCAGAGAGGTATTTATTTTTCTTTTCCTTGAGGATGCTGGTTAGTGTTGAACAGTGCTTGGTAGACATAGGTCAAGCCCCAGCACGCTGCAGTGATGTGTGCCTCCTTAGGATTGCTAGGCAACTGCAGATCTTTTCCAAATATTGTACTAGATCTTCAGAGTTCTGCAGTTATTCAGAGGTGAAGTTCCAAAGCACTAGGGGTGCCCACTGCTCCAGCCATCTGCCCACACCATCCCACAATCCCTGTCATCCAGAAGTGTCCTGTCTTGGGGCAGATCTCTGGGTGATATTCTTAAATAATTGTTAAATATTAAACTTAGCCTGAATAACATTCACAATGCATAGCAATAGAAGCATGCTGGTTTGAAATCCCACAGATATTCAGAATTTTCAGGAGCTACTCTGTCTCCTGAGCTCTTGGGAATGAAGGAAAAGTGAAAGGGAAGCTGAGAAACTGCTGGAAGGCGTTCACCTCTATATTCTCCGTAGCCAGATTCCCCAACGAGACAAATCAAAGAGTGTAATTAGTAAAAATGTCAATAATACAGTTTCTGTAGCCTAAAGATGACTGCAATGCTGAATGCACACTAAACATTACTTTAACATTGGCTCCGTACAGCACTACTTAGCAGTATCTACCAAAATATAGCATCATACCTGTCACTCCAAAGGAAATCATTCCATCCAGCTGAAACTAAGACAGTTATGTGGGGAGGATTTATTTTTCCTCTCTCTAAGAATCTACTGTGGATGAATGTGCTAAGCTAATGTTCTTAAGCTTCTGCATGGAGGTCTATATTGTCTACACTAACTCAGTTTTAGCAACTAGACTAGAACCATAATACTCTCACAGATTAGGCAGGGATACTTCTGCACCTAGTGGAGGATAGTCCTGAACTACATTTGTAGAAGGGAAAGACCATTGATGCAATGGCTCTAAAAGGGAACCAAGTGAAGTATCAGCAAAAAAATTCTGGCAAGTTATATGGATGACGGTGAAACAGACTCCCAAAGCAAGGTGTATTTTCGTACTTCAAATTTGACACACAAAATGCAAGAAAATCTAAAACTGGTAGGAAGCTGTCTACTGACTAGGAAAGAAAAAACGAAGGGCTTTCATAGATTTGTTTTTCATCTCTTTAGCATCTGGAGCCAGGTAGTTAATCCAAGCAAAAAAATCAGTTATCACTGTTACTTACTCTGCACTCTCCTCTCCCTGGTTCTTTAGTTGTAGATAATAGTCACTTTTTGTACAGTTTCACTGTTAAGTCTGGATCTTCACTTTACAGGATTTCTTTATATAGGTTCAGTATGCAGTGTAAGTATTCCTCTGTACTACTAAAGAGTAAAAGGTAAAAGCAACAATGAAAATTGCCTCAATGGGTTTTCCATGTCAAGAAAATACCTTTCTGTAGCAAAATAATATGCAAGATATCCAGTTCTGTGTTTTTGTATTTTTTTTTCCAGGTGTAGGCTTCAACAGTTGAGAATAAGGAACTATAATTTGTAAAGCATGCTTTTTTCCCCCAAGGATCAAAGAATAGTTTTTTGGAAAACACTGTATTTAAGTAAGAGTTTAACAATTATTAGCCATGCTGGTGTTGCCATCGTTGTCTTTTTTACTGATTTTTTTTTTTTTTTTTTTTTTTAACTGAATGTGTAACCACATACAAAATGTTTTAGGGCAAATGAGTTTGGTTTTTGTTTGTTTGTTTTTGTTATTTTAAACTACAAATCTGTAACAAAAGCTGAAATGCAGAGCTGAATTTAGCACGGTGCGTACTTCATAAGTGTGAGGTAAAATAAATGTTGCTTTTTAGTTTAGCTGAAGTATTTCAGTGTTGAAGAAGCCTGAAGGTGGCTTCTTGAAAAAATTGTTCAGAGGAATTTTACGGTTATGCTGAATTGTTCTGAAAACTATGTAGCATTTTCAGATATGGCATATCCAAGTTTTGAGTGGTATTTGTTAATTTTCATTGCATTCCTGTTCATAATTCCTTTATGCTTGCATACACCAATTTCATAAAATAGCCTGAGTTTTTTAGCCGGACATCCACAATGAGTCTCAGAATTCATCACTCTGATAAACTTTCTTTTTTGTAATAACTGGAAAATACTTTACTAGGTAATACCTAGCAGAAAACTGCTGGAAGGGAAAGGAATATAAATGTTGTATAACTGCAGGATAATTAGAGCAAGCAGCACAAGCAGTCTCTGTACTAAACCTTCACCTTTCCCATAGAATTATCTATATGTGACATATTGGAACTGGACTTAAAAATCCATGTTTTTAGGATTTAGCATGGATTACACTTGCAGGATGAAAACATGTGACATTTTTCTGGTACTTCTGCATCCAGTTGAAGCCAAGCAGTGCAAATCTGTGGGACGTGAAAACAAAACACTTGGAAGCGGGGATTTAATTAATGTTGCTTCTGTATAGATCAGTGTTTTTTGGTTTTTTTTTTAATTCAATTGAGTCCTTCTGTGCCTAATCTGCATCGCTATGATTTATTCTCAGTTTCGAATAATGTAATAAAGTCTCTGTTTCATCTGAAGGGGTAGAGGACCATTGAAGAACACATCTGATGTAATTAATGCTGCAAAAATGATTTCAGAGTCAGGATCGAGGATGGATGTCCTGGCACGGTTGATTGCCAATCAGGTAGGTTATTTATGTAGCAATGCATTAACCTTTGTCACAACTTAACCTGTGCACAGAAGTTCCAACACCTGCGAAGGTCACACACAGAAATAGTTATGACATTTTTAGATCTGATTTTCCTTCTCTCCCCAACTTCCCCTGGAGAAGATGGATATCTGGATGATGATGGATATATAGACCATGTCATGTACAGGTGGATTCTCTTCCTCATACTATTTAAATACCTGTCTATATACATTTAGCAACACTGTAGTTCCTTCTTCACTTTCTCAGTTAAATTACTCAGAAAAAAAAATGAGGCAAATCAGCTTAGACGTGGAAACTCAAAGTGGCATAGTATTTCCAAGCAATGTTAACAGGTGCTAGGTCTTGGGACCATGCTTATGTTAGTTTTCTTCTTTGTCTTCAAAATACTTGTTTTGCAGCATATTATATGTATTTTCCAGAATGTTTGCTTTCTGCTGAATCTTGGTTCTCCTTCTGACATCTTTTTCCTCCAGTACTGGCCTTTTCTTTGGGTTATTGATGTCAAATTGCTTTCAATCTAAATACCCTTCTCAATAGGTAGAATTCTGCCATCTGCATAGCTGAAGTCTTGAGATGGTTTCTTACCACTGAAAAGAAATATCTATCATCATAAAATGAATAGTTCTATAGCTGTGAGAGTTACTTTGTTTCCAGTTAATTCTAAAAGCTTCTACTAGCTAAATAAGCTAAATAACAACAACAACAACAACAAAAAGAAACTTAAAAAAACAAAGCAAAACACACACAACAAAACAAAACCCACTCCAAAACAGGAGCCATGTAAATGCATAGGCATGGTCATCTTCCTGGCTAGAGTGGCAGCATTGTAACTTAGTACATTAGTACAAGCCACTTGTCTCATGTAGGTAAGGTCAGTAGGGCTTTACAGAACCAGGCCAGAGAAGAACAATCCAGTGAAATTTCAGTCTCCAAGTATTGAAGCCATTTATTTTCCTAGTCTTTGTGGCTGGCTTTTAGGTCCAGAGTGGCAGGGTATATTTGATGTCTTCCACATCCTCACGTACTTTCTCTCTACCCCTCACTTTTGATTTTTCACTTGCTTAATATCTATGAAGCAGCAACAATCTGCGTTTTCTTTTTCTGTCACTCCTCTCTCTGAATTCCAGACAGAGATACCATAGAAGTTTGATAAGTTCTGATCTGAATTTGTGGAAAAAAAAAAAAGGAAGGTTAAACATCCCCATTTCTGATCTTGACAAGTGTTCTTCCAGCATGTCTCTTTTCAAATGAACTGGATCCTTCATCAATTCCTTTCATCAATTAAAAATTAAAATTCAAAACTGTAATCATTACTGATGTATTGCAGAAAATTATGTGTTATCAAATCTAGAGATGTGTCACAACCTTTTACTCCTTTTTGAATAGAAAATTCAGTCTTTCTTACAGAAATATTAATTACCTAAAATTTTATTTTTGTATTGTTACAACAACACCAGACTAGAAATGTGAGAGTGAATTAGCCATGAATTATTAGTGCTGATAACCAGCGTGTTTCCTTAGTTGCTGGGAAACGTGACTACATTTTAATTAACTCTTTTACTAAATTCACTCAGATAATTTCTGTTGGTCCCAAGTAAGAGATTGCACATAGTTAATGAGCCTTGATTCACCTTACTTTTCTCACATGTACCTCAAATACAATAGTGAGTTTATATATAATGGTGAAAAAAACCACATGCATGGACTTTTACGTTAAAACACAAACCTTACAGTTGGTATGATGTACAGTCATTGGTTTTCTCTTTTGAAGTAAATAATACAAATCCATTTTTACACACAATTCTAAGTTACACATAATTTGCTTTTTACTGAAAGAGAACACGTGGCATATTTACTGAAAAAATAGGTTAATGCCACTGGGAAAGCTGTTCACAAAACTTGATCAAAGCTTCTGTTCCAGCCTGGACACCAAATTCTTGAAGGGTTCCTTCAGTTTGAACCAAATGAATTGAACAGCTATTAGGTAGTCAACAGAATGTAACATTTCTTTTCAAGAGAGCAGAGCAGAGGAAATATGGTAAAATAACAATTGTTAGTCTTCACAAATACCACGTAGATTGAAGAAAAGCACAGTGAGAAAAATACTCTGTATGGTAAAGGGTGGTTTTGCTTGGGAATAGAAATTGAAAGATTTCTAGTCACCAGAGAACTGAATCATATTATTCATCTGACAGTAGGAGTAAGAGCAAGATTCTACTTTTTACTAAGTCAGATGCCTGTCTAGCTGTGGTTGTAGTTATATTCACTGCAGAAGTATCGAACTTACTGACAAAGACATCTGACTCAGTTTTATGTCTTTGAATCATGTTTAATGTTGAACTAATCTCTTATTTTACTGTATATGCTTATTTGCTTCTAATGCTTATGACATCTGCTGTTGAGCTTACCCTACATCACTTCAATTATTTGTTATCATTTCTAATATTGTCATTTACTTTACTTTCATCTTCACAGTCATCCCAGGACTCAAGTATTACTCTTGACTATGCCTTTGCTTTTATCAGGACCCTGGTAACATATGATGAACGTATTCAGTATTCAAAGAGACATGAGGAAGAAAAGCAAAACTTGCTCTTTTTTCTCTGTCAAGATTGAAACCTGGGAAAAAGCCTGAAAAAGCAATCACTGCATAATGAACAATCATTGTATCTCTTCAATAGAATACGACATAAAACATTTCCAAATGAACGATTCTTGTTCATGCTCCATGTAATTTCAGAGAATCACAATTGATAACTGTGGAATTAGATATTTTGCATAATTTTGTGTGAGGGAAAAAAAACAAAAACAACTGATATTCTATTTGCAGTATTTTATCAAATGATCAGCTACAACAGCATCTCTGTTATGCTGTTCTTCAATTCTGATTTTTGCAACATCTTCATGTATTGAAAAGAAAGGGATTCTATATGTTAGAATGAGCAGAATTCAGTCCATATTCACAGCACTTAAAGATGACTTAGAGTTAACAACTGCAAACATAATCACATTCAGCATCAACTTAGGCAAATTAATCACAAGTATATTGCTGATAAATTTAAATAGCATTATTTCAAATTCATTGTCAAATTTGTGACCTGAAATCCCAAAGATGAAGGTAGTATATTGTTTTTAGTGACATATGCTGTAGATTAAGGTCTTTACTACAAGACTCCTCAGTAATAATCGTTTCAGCAGCAGGAGGTGCTGGTACATTATGATCCCAGTAAGATAGGCACTTGGACTGTGAGGTATCATTTAAAATGCTGTTTATCAGAATTCCTATGAGGAGGAAATCAAGTAATCCTATTCCTTTCAGATGGTAGAAACCCAGTGCAACATCAAATGGGCCTTAAATCTATGCAAGCAGTCTGGACAGATCCTGTCCATGCAAGAGATATCCCCAGTTTCCATCATTGGAGCTATTGACAGGATTTTCTAACAAGAAAAAAAAAAGAAAAACAACCCACCACTTTTCTGGTGTCAAACAAAAAGGATGATATGTGCAGAGGCCTGGCCAGAGGCTCACCTTCTCTGTTTTGTGGATCTCTAACTCCTCAATGTGCAGTGGTCTTCTACTCAGCACATCAATGCAACAAAACATAAATTACTTTAAAATTCTGGAAGTGTAGCAATCAATATGAAACATTTCTTCCTACAGAATCAGGTAATCTCCTAATTAAGAAGTTGTTTTCAGGTACCTAGGAAAGTTGTCCTGAAATTAAAAAAAATACATCACATTTTAGATGCTGATAGATGTACATAAGCTGATGATATGATAGATACTTTCAATCAGAGGGTGGTGATGCACTGGAACAGGTTGCCCAGAGAGGTTGTGGATGCCACATCCCTGGAGGCACTCAAGGTAAGGCTGGATGTAGCTCTGGGCAGCCTGGTCTAGTGGCTGGCAACCCTGCCCACAGCAGGGATCCTTTTCAACCCAGGCCTCTCTATGATTCTATAATATTTTAAATAGCTGATATGAACCAAGCAGATGTGCCAAAATGATCATCTAACTACAGGAGCGATCACCTAAAAACTTACAGCTAACAAATAGTTGCAATAAGTCACATATAAGCAATTACGTAGAGTAGTGGGTTTGTGTATGATTGTGTCCAGTATTGCTCACTGTGAAGACAGATTCAGATTCTAGGGAAATTCTGCTGACTGTGTTAGCAAATGGGGTGAAATCAAAATAAAGTAGGAACAATTTTCTTTATTGTCAGAATTCTCGTGGATGCCGTTCTGATTCTTTTTCTACAGAAAGCTTTTGTTAACATTCTGCTAACTCCGATATATGCAGGATGCTCTGAAGTAATGCCTCCTGCTTATTTATGTGGAAGCTACAACACACATAAAAAGGATAATAGCAATAGTTGAGAGAGCAAATTGTCAGCTACAAAACACTATTTTTTGACATTGTCCCCACCATTAGCTATGCATTTTAGTCAGCAATGAACCAGACCCTGCATGCGCTCACCAAAATCTGCACCAATGGAGGTGATGCACCATTACCATTGCCACTGCTGGAAATGTAGCTGTCACTGTGTTCACATCCATTGGCTGGTCTCCATATGATCACCAAGCATTAGTGTATGTCAGTGGGTGCTGTTTTTTCCTACATGGAAGAATTCAGTGACCCCCCTTAGCTTCATATGCACTTGTATATCAGACACCATTTGGCAGATTGCCCCTCTGTTGCCGTTTATTGCACAGCAAAAAAATGTAATGGACTACTGGTGGGGTGGTTCAACCTCTACATACCTCTGATGTTGTGGGCCAACATAATAAAATGAAGACTTTTACTTTTGGAGCAGCCCTTGTATATCAAAAAGAAGCCCTCACTCTTTGCCAGGAATTCTAGCTAAGAACTTGTTTCTGTGCGCTAGGCATTGAACTGGTACCCATCAATGGGCTGTGGAATGATTAATCTCAGTATTTTTAAATTATTTTCTGTTTCAGCTGAGTGTTTTGTCTTACTAGTAAGCAAGTGTTGTTTGTACCAGATGTTTCTGAGTAATACACAGAGGGTTCCTTATGGAATACCCTCTTCACAGAGTACATTTCTTTCTAGCATCTGTTTGTGGTTGATTGGGATATGCTATAAGGTATGAGTCTTTAATTTGGCTTTATTGTACTTTATCTTACCTAAGGTAACATAAAATGTTATCTTTACTCCTAGAAATGCCTCCTTTCTCATAAAGTTTTATGGGTAAAGTACATAAAAATGGGTATAGTGTGTCAGACCAAAGGTTTCTTTAGGTAAATAGTGAACATACACAGGACTCAGTAAGATAACAGCATGTATTTTATGATACTTCTTTACCTGCACCAGGTAGAGTAAAGCTTTGCTTTAATAAAGCTGTATTTCATTGAAGCTGTGGTTATCCTACAGGCTTATGAAATGTATTTATGCTTTTTTCCAGCAATGCCTTACACTTGCTTTTCTAAATGCTGCTGAGCGCTAGACTGGTATTTTGATAGAACTAGTTTAACCTCAGGGTCTCTGAGGAGGTTATGTTTTCCCTATCTTTGGTGCATACCATCTCTTTGGCATTCCTAAAATGTTACACATTTCTTCCCTAAGTGTATAAAAAGAAGATAGGAAATGTGCCTAACTTGCAAATGTTATGTAAGAGTATTATGTAAGAAATTAAAATAGTGTTGTCTCTGAGTTTCTATAATTGATGCTGTCACAACTTGAAGTGCATGAGATACTGTATTAGTACCCTGTCTTTCTATCTAGTGAGGTTTTCCAGTGGGGAGAAGTAAATCACAGAGTAATATAAAAGCAAGCACCTTATTCTAGGAAATAGACCTTTAATATAGTTGTGATGCTTAAAAAGGTTACAGCTGCATTTGGCCAGAAGGACAGATTTTTTTGTTAATTACTGTAAGAAGTAAACAAGTATTCAAGTCTTCTCAACAGTCACTGAGATTTGAATACTGGTTATGCTTTGAAAACGGTGCATGTTGAGAGGGTGTTGAGAAAGTCTGTTCTGTTTTTCTTTTAAACTATGGTGAAGTACAGAGAACACTTCAGTAGTGGATCTAGCTGAACACAGTAAGGACTGATATTTCATTCATAGTAATCAACAATTTTTCAGATTCATTTGCTATATTCTTTGCTGCCTCTTCTAAAAGACCAAAACATGAACTTTTTGATTTACTACTGCAGAGCCATGAAGAACCATCGCACTTGAAATAAACACATCCCATTTTGAACAACTACCAGGTTTCTTCAGCAAAGCCAGTTGTTTATGTAAAGTATTTCTTGAATTAAGTACAATTATTGCTTTTTCAGGCTTTTAGCCCACTATAGGTTTATTTAAACCAGTACTTCCCCTCCAAGTATTTGTGGGAGCTCACAGAAGTGAAGGTGGAAAAGATAACATACAGTTTTTTTTTTAAGTACTGAAATCAGTGAATGAGCCGTAAGCTGTTGTTATTTTCCTGTTCCCATTGAAACAGCACATCTGACATCAAGCTGAATAAAATGGATATAAAATTTAAAAAAAAAAAAAAAACAACAGATTGATATTAGGAGATAAAGCATAACTTTTATAAATGTTAACATTCTTCTTGCATTTGTGTTTACATTTGCTATTTAACTATTACTTCTAGGTAACTTAGAAATAAAGCCTCTTAGGAATAGAAGAACAGTCATTCCGTACATTAAATAATTTGGTTAGCAGTGTTACTAAAGCAGTCCCTGCAGCGTAAAAGAAAAGAGTACAAGGATGTTTGTATGAGTGATTTAAATACTCCTCAGTTAAGTATTTAATATGATGTCTAAAATGAAATGCACATGCTTTACTGTTCTTTTCTTAATCCTCAGTGTCCAGACCAGTCATGTAAACAGGATTTGTTGGCTTACCTAGAACAGATCAAGCTGTACTCCCATCAGCTCAAAATCTGCAGTCAAGTTAAAGCAGAAATCCAGAATCTAGGTGGAGAGCTCATCATGTCTGCTGTAAGTAGAAAAATGGCATGAATTACAGTCAATACAAACTAAAATATCTTCACTTGACATTGTCCTTTCCTGTGCTCATGATATGTTCTAGCATAGATCTGAATGTCTTTTGTTCTCTACCTTTTTCTTTAACTCTTACTTTAGGCAGACTATAAGAAAGTGAAGCATGAATTGCAATTGCGGATGTTTTTCTTTTTAGATTCTTAAAAACAGCAAAAAAAATTTTTGCTGTTACTCCAGATTAGCTAGTTTTTTAAGAAACAATAGTCTTTTAATATATATCAAGTACACACAGCTGTATGGATGTATGCACAACAACTGATCCTCATAGTCGTACTTCCAGTTGAGAACAAAATGCTGAAGGCCAATGGTGTCCTGGCTTGTATCAGAAATAGCGCAGGCAGCAGGAGCAGGGAGGTGATCATCCCTCTGTACTCAGGTCTGCTGAGGCTGCATTTAGAGAGCTGTGTTTTCCTTGGGGCCCCTCACTGTGAGAAAGACATGGAGGCCCTGGAGCGTGTCCAGAGCGGGGCAACAAAGCTGGTGAGGGGTCTGGAGCACAGGCCTTATGAGGAGTTGCTGAAGAAGCTGGGATTGTTCAGCCTGGAGAAGAAGAGGCTCAGGGGAGACCTCATTGCTTGCTATAACTACCTGAAGGGAGGTTGTAGTGAGCTGGGGGTCAGCCTCTTCTCTTGTGTAACTGGTGATAGGACTAGAGGGAATGGCTTCAAGCTGCGCCAGGGGAGATTGAGGCTGGACGTTAGGAAATACTACTTTTCTAAAAGAGTGGTCAGGCACTGGAGTGGGCTGCCCTGGAAGGTGGTGGAGTCACCGACCCTGGGGGTGTTCAAGGAATGCTTGGACGTTGTGTTCAGGGACATGGTTTAGTGAGAACTATTGGTGATAGGTGGATGGTTGGACTGGATGATCGTATGTTTTCCAGCTTCGGTGATTCTGTGATACACAGAATGGTAGAAAAAAGCAAGTACTTACGATGCCTCTATCAGCCAATGAAAAACGGGATTCTCATGGCTTTGCCTGCTGATCTAGAAAGCAACAGCGTAAAGACAGACAAAATTCCGCTATTTTTCTTAAACAGCATCACAGCTATTACGTTGAACTGCTAAGCCTACTAGCACGGCTAGGCAGCCCCCAAATACATTTAAACTATTGTCATACAAAGATTACATAATTATTATAAACTGGAAATCCTTTCTAAAAATCTTGTGTGCTGCACCAAGGCCATGCCAAATTTTAGATGTTTTCACAGATATGTGCAATTAGTCCTCTTAGCATTTTAACCTCCTGTGACAAAAGAATATGGCTTTGGTTTTTTCCTAGCATTTCTGGAGGAAGGTACAGTATTAACTAGAGATCTTTCTGTTCAGATTTAATTCCAAAAATGCAAATCCAATCGTTTCCCGAGTTATTGCTGTTTTTTGCCTTACATGCATTCCTGCATATAAAGTGTTACAAAAACAACTGTACAGAGACAGTAACACATTCCCCTCACCTCATCAATTCACTCACAAATTCACTTGCCCTGGCTAAGGGGAGACCACCTTCGCTAACACATCAGTTTGCAAATCTGCATACTGCAAAAGTGTTTGGAATGCTGCGTGATCAAACTGAAGATCATTCTCCCATTAAGGTCCTCAATTGCTGTTACAGAAGAGGGAAAAATGTTTCAAAACAGGACACACAAAGTTGAAATAACACTTTCAATTATCTCCAAACTGTAATGAGCTTCATCAGTGGTATATGCACAAGTGCAAAATTTAATAAACAATTGCTGTGTGCATGTACACAAAGTATTTCTGTACACACCTTTACACATATAAATGCATGTGCAAGAAGTAGAAAGCACAACATCTCTCCTTTGAGAGATGCAAACTGATGCAAATTTTGCATGATTTTTTCATTGCTTTTCTTCCTTACTTTGGCAAGAACATCATAAAATGGTGGGTTGCTCAGGTGGACGTTATTTTACAGCAATATTCCCTTGCATTTTGTTGCCATGTGGCATATGACAGCAGAGGGGCAGACTGACACAATAGCATCTGCAGCAAAGGTGTGTAATTAAATTCTTCCGTGTGGAAAAAATGGTGCCCGTTGACATTCATTGACACTTACTGAATGTTTATAGAGACCAACCAGCGGGTACAAGCACAGTGTGGCAGTGGGTGGTGTGTTTCAGCAGTGGTGACAGCAGTGTGAAAGACAAGTCGCATTCTGGACAGCCACGTACAGCTGTCACACCACAAAATGCAGAGTGTCTCGATCAGCTCATCTGCTCCAATCAGCTACTGCTGGTGACTATGTTGAGAAGCAGTGTTTTTTGTACCTGAGCATTTGCTCTATCAAACAGCTTTGTTATGGTACTTGCATCTGTTGTAGTTTTCCTGGAAATGACTAAGAGGCATTACCTTTGGAGCAACCTCTGTATTTACAACACATATAAGCAATAAATGTTAATCAATGAGATTTAAATAAATAGTAACTATTTCTCAAGGGCTTTCTTCAAGCTATTCAAAATGGAGATTCCTTTACAATCGAAATTGTCAGCCTTATAATTTAATACAGAGTGGTATCTTTAAATAAAAAGCTACTAGCTAAGGTGATTTATACCATATATATGTACCTCTACCATTTCCTGGGAACACTATCAAAATACAAACAGTACTGTAAAGTAAAAGGGAAAGACAGCATTCATTATAAACATTTAAATTGTAAACAAATGTGAGTCCTGTGCTTAACATGAATTATGGCATTATTTAGCTATGTCAAGAAAAACAAACCAAAAGAAAAAAAAAACCAACACCTTCCCAAAGAGTCAAAACACAGCCTACTTTCTTCCTGTTTGAGTGCAATGGATGTGTATATACCTTTTCAGTGCACAAGGGTGGCACACAGTGGCCTAACATTGGGCACAGTTGCAACAAACAGACAAAGCAATCCTCTGCAGCTGGATTTTAAGACCAGGAGACATAGTCAGACAGCTGCACTCATCAGTTCCTCTCCCTCTGTGATCTTAGCCCTATTCTGGTAGGAGGTCCCTGAGCCTTATCAGTCTGTATTCAAAAAACATGCAAAATGAGAAGGTAACCACCTCATTTTCGAATGTTTTAAGTAACACTGATGGCCAATTATACAATCAATTCTTCTGCCAGTGTTGGCCTATAGTAAAATCCTTGCTCTTACTCTTGGCTTTTATCAAGACACAGCCCTCAGCGTAGGCTCCTCCCATCATAACAGCAACTTTTCTGCATACATCCTGCTAGACATCACCATCTAAAGTGTGTCAGACCCGAATTGTGCTTTCTGACTGTTGTGATTTAACCCAGAAGATGGCTGAGCACCACACAGTTGTTTGCTCACTACCCCCTATTCCCAGTGGGACAGGGGAAAGAATAAAAACAAAAAAATAACAAAGTAGAACTCATGGATTGAGATATTTACCAAGATGAAGTAAAGTAAAATAATTACTACTATAAATATATGTAGCAAATGATGCACAAATAATTGCTCACCACTCCTGACTGATGCTTAGCTAGTACCCCAAACAGTGGAAGAGAGAGGTTAACTCCCACCCTCTCCAGAACTCCTTTCTATGGTACAGAATATCCCTTTGGCCGGTTTAAGGCACCTGTCCATACTCTGTTCCCTCCTAACTCTTTCTGCCCATCACTGAGAATGAGTTTGGCTCTCTACAGTGCTGCTTAGCAGCAGCTATAAACATCAGTGTGTTATAAGCATTGTTTTTCTCCTAGAACCAAAACATAGCATCATACCAGACACTTTGAAGAAAACAATTCCATCCAGCTGAAACTAAGACACAAGAGTTTGAGAAGGTTCATTGTGGGAGGGGGTTATGTCAGAATAAAATGCCTGTACTCAGCACATGCCATAGGTCTGTGTTGGCCTTTCATACAACTGTACTGCGCAACACTAATACGTCAGCATCAGTCCAGGCTACCAAAGTCACTGGGACTAAGGAGAGAACTAAGAAAGTAAAGTGGCCCAGCACTGTCTGCTTTCAGTCCCTACACACCATGCAAGCCTTAGGTGAGAAGAGAACAGTATGTTCAGATTTTGTATTCCCCTACAGAGCAGCACTGCAAAGATAACATAGTAATTAAAACTGTCTTTTTTTTTTTTTCCCCCCCTCTACAGTCAGTCAATTTTCAGTTGGAATCAAGATATACTACTTTTTATTTCCAGAAATATCTATGGAGAATACCTTTAACACTTGCTTGGCTGTGTAGCGTGCTGTTGAATACAGTGATATGTGATACAGAGGTTTGTCTTGCATTCTGCCTCTCAAGGTTCTCATTCCTGGGGGGAAAAAAAAAAAAAAAAAAAAAAACACACAATCACTGCAGTTTGTGTGCACTAGCCCACATTTACTAGCTTTAAAAATTTTGGTCATTGAGACTACATTCAGCAGCTACTAATTCAGCCACTTCACAGCATCCCTGCAATGCACAGAAGCACAAAAGAAAGACTGGAATGTGATGGGAGCAGCTGGAGAATTTACCTAGTGCTGATGCAAAGAAAATAATAGGTAACATTTTTATAGCTCTTCTTTGAGGTGTTTTCATTACCCATCAGTAGTAATTGCAGTGAAACCCTGCAGATAAGAATCATGAATTCTCACTTCTTAGACAAAGGCAAGCAACAAACAGCCGTTACACTTTACCAGCCCAGAGTCCTGTGTATCACTTTAATACTGATCAATGAAACATGAATATAATGATCAAGCACACCAAGAGAAAACAAAGAAATTATGCTTTACTATATTAGTCTTAGGTTTTAACTGTTGTTTAATCCTGAGGATATTGCGGTTAAAAGCAGACCTGCTTTCCTAGGCTTATGTTTCTGTTTCTTACTACAGTTGGATAGTGTCACCTCACTAATTCAGGCTGCCAAAAATTTAATGAACGCTGTGGTGCAGACAGTGAAGATGTCCTACATTGCATCCACAAAGATTATCAAGATCCAGAGTCCTACTGGCCCGCGACATCCTGTTGTGATGTGGAGAATGAAAGCTCCAGAGAAGAAGCCCCTAATTAAAAGAGAGAAGCCAGAAGAAATCTATGCTGCTGTCAGAAAAGGTTCTGCAAAGAAGAGAATCCATCCTGTTCAAGTCATGAGTGAATTCAGAGAGAATTCAGAAATAGTCTAATGTTCTGTCACTTTTTATGCTCCTCTCTTAAAATTCTGATGATTTTTCACTTTTCCCCCTACTTATTTAATAACCGTATGTTAGTGTTTTGCTTTTCTATAAATCTGTAACTTCACATTTGCTTAAATTACTTGAAAATGACATTGGATTATTTAACTGCACAGAGATGAAAAGTACTCGTTTTGCAGTGTCAAACTATCATGCCTTCATACTGACAGGTTTCAGCAGAGCACTTCTGAGCAATACGCCATGGCACTGTGTCACAGGCAGTGAAAAGCAGAATGCAGGGTGTCAAACTGTGCCCCACCTCCTTCTGCATTTGCTAGTCAAGTGTTCCTTCACCACTGATACTAAACTGCATGTAGTTTAGGACATACAGGATTTTTAAGCACTGTGTTTGTTGCTACAGATACTTAATCGGGATCATTACACTGATCAAAACAGCTGGACTGCCTGATGCTAGCTGAGGGTCTGGGCTCTTAGCTTTAATCTAGATTGAAAGACCTGAAAATCAACCACCTCCAAGGCCTATCAAAATAGGGATGGATATCTAAGTTTGAAAATTTTTGATGAAACAGTGTTATAACAACATGGATCTAAGAATGTAATAAAAAAAACACAGTGACTGCTATATAGAAATAATAGCTCTTTAAAAGGCTTTAATTAATTAATGAGTGTTCTGCTTCCTAGTGTACTCGCAAGCCCTACAACATCCCACTGATAGACTATTCTAGTAACAATAGACAATTTTCTAATCACAGAGCAAAAGAACAAATATGGAACAGATCATTATTCTGATATTGGTGTGTAAAAAGTTACACGTGCATCTTGAATCTGAACAATGCAATGACTTTGCTTATGACAGTTTTATCTGAAAGGCAGGGCTGTTCTGTCTAGCAACTTGTTAAATGACTATGCTATATTTCAACATATGTAACAAAGTGCTTTTAGTCTGTGTTTACCGCCAGGCCTCCATATAGTACCTTTGAAAATAGTGGTTTTTCTACATCTGTTTCAATCCAAAATCCACTTGGATTGATTTTTTTAAAAGAAGCAAACTTGTCTTGCCTGCCCTGTCTCTGTTCTCCCAGACTTCACTCCTTACTCGTCTTTTCTTTGCAAGTAGATCCTTTTTTTGCTACGACTTTTGTATTATCTCAGGAAAAAGGGCTCTATCAAATGCCAGAGCATATCAACCATTCAGGGCAGTACAGCATCATAGTTTCTAGGTTGTTGATTAACAAACCCCAACAAAACCTGTAGTGATCATTCATTAGAGATTTTAAACAACAGGATTCCACTTTCACCAAAATTACATTTTGTCAAATAGAATAAAATTAAGGAAGGAATTTGGGAAAAAAAAAAAAAACAACAAACCAAACTTATTTTACAACACAGATCTCCTCCAATATGGTCACATCAAGGTCTTAGTCACATATATAGGTTTTTGTTTGTTAGTCTCTTAAGAACACGGAGTGAGAAGCAGCAAACAGTTAAGTGCAGCAGGGAAAGGCAATATAGCCAGTTATTCAATCTACTTTCAGTAGGTCTGCTGGCAGACTAATAAGAGCTGAGATAAAGATTTTGTGTGGTATATTGCACAGAAGAGTATACATTTTTATTGCATCTTGAAGTCAGTATCTCCAAGTATTATCTCAGGTTGTTGCTGACCCCCTTAGACTACATGGTCCTCCAGCAACGCTGAGGTTCAAAAGGCAAGAGTTAATTAACAAATTCTGTTTTGTTAGGAGTGTTACTCTTAAAGAATCTTCATGACTGTGGGATGCTTTTGGTATCAGTCACCTTAACATCTGATATTTGCAACAAATGTCTCGTTTTCACATTATTAATAAAAAGCATGCACACCACTGAGGAGGCTTGTCTTTCAGTATTGTGGGTTTTGTTTGGATATGTGTCTCCTTGCTAGTCTGGGTGTAGCAAATATCCTTTTTAAAAGCCAGGCTTGCTCCTTCCTATAAGCAGGGAGTACCTGCTTGTCCAGCACATTGTGTGTGCTTTTACTAGCCTGCTTTACATTAGAGCTTTTCCTAGCATTCTTATCGCTAAAGCACAGTTTATTGCTTAATGCAGTGTACTTTACTGCAATACCAGTCACTTTTCTCGTAGCCTGGCCATTCTCAATAACCAATTTAATCTCAGCTTTTGAGACCATTCCTATTACATGGAACTTCATTACTTCATTAAGGGAGAAAAAAAGAAAATAAAACAAAAAGCAACCCACCTCTCAGAAAGAACAAAGAAATCAAGAGCCACAGCTGCCTTCCAAGAAGAGCCATAAGAACGATGGGTTAGTTATATCTGGACATAAATTTCTTGGCTGAAGTTCAAATGAAAACATAACAAGGTAAAGTTTATTCTTAGCTAAGGTGGTAGAGGGAGAAGAAACAAGTCCTGGAGTTGTAAAATGTTCATTGTATTAGCTCACTACCTCCCCCAGCAAACCTGCAAAGCACCACCTCTCTGCCACTGTTAATAATGCTGATGGGCGATGAGCTGCTCAATACGTTTTACTCAGTTTGTCCCAATTACTCCGTTATCACCTGGAGTTAGTGAGCCATTCCTGCTAAGTTAACACAAGTCCTCTAGTACCTCAGCACCTCAAATAAATGGAAAAACCACCTCCCTGCATCTCTGTCCACCCCTAGAGCCTTGCTCTTCTGTAGAAAAACACTGTTCTGAAATTACTAATTGACTTTGGTTTCAGAAGGGAAAGGGGGGGGGGGGCGCGGGGGGGGGGGAGGGGGAAGTGGGAGGCATGATTACCCACTTCCAGGGTTTGCTGCACTTAGGCCATTAACCTGGAATCACCAGGGAAGCTCTGTAACTGCATCTTCAGCAAAGATGACAAAACATGGTGACATCACACAGGTCTAGTGCTCCAGATGGTTTCAAAAGGTTTTGGATCTTTTGAAGGCACCTTGAGTTACTTTCTGTGAATCTGCTATCAAAGCATTTATGAAAAATGGCCTTGTACAGAAGGTTTAAATGAACTCATAGAAGCTTCATTTTTGAAGAAATGATTTGCAAGTTTTCACCACTAATAGATAGTAGAACTCTATGTGGTCATTCCTGTTATTTGTGCTTCCAGCTAATACTTGTCCTTTACGTACCATTCTTGGTACGTAAGCTTGGGAAGTTTTGCCCATATATTTGTCTCACTAAATAATTACATAAACAAAAGCCCATTCCCTTTGGTTAGAATACATTAGCTGCATACAGATTGTTTGCTGTACCCTGAAAGTGCTGCTGCTGAAATGACAAATAACCACCTTTCAGTTAATAAACCTTAGCTCATAGGAAAACTTCCTAAAATAAAAAACAAAACAAAATGTATCCAAAGTAGAAATGGCTTAACAGTTATGGAAAACAAACCAGAAAAATGCTTCAAAACCCACCTACCATCAGCAAAAGTAAAAAAAATAATAAAAAATTTAAAAAAGCTGAAGGGCTTATTTTTGACTCCAGCATACAAGACATGTTAAAGATACAAGTCTGCACTGCAAGATATGGATCTAGTAATTTTATTTTTAAGTAGCTTTTTATAGATAGGCAGCATATTTTCTATTTCCCGATGCTTAAAACAGCTGCATTTAAGCAGGATGGAGACTAGAGATGCTTGGTCACGCAGGATCATGTTTCCTCTGGACTATCCATCTTCTATGAGTCGGGCTATTTTGGAGCTATTGGCTTTGTACTGTAGTTCTCAATTATTTTTATACAAGACAGCAGATGATTTAAAAGCAGCTGAAAATAGTCATGCGGCTCATATGCTGTGGGGCAGATTGTGCCTTCTGGCACTTCACTTCCACAGAGGCAGGGGGACAGGGCATTAAGGGAGCTGGTGCGAACTGCTCCAGCCAGCCTGCTGGTTGGCATTTTGTCTGCTTAGTTACAGAGCTCCATACTAGATAGAAACACGTCAAATAATTGCTCCCACGATCTGAAAACATGGAACAGCGCACCATGCCCTATTTGCTCAACTATTCATCGTGGCTGATGTTAAAGGAGGCAGCGAGAAAACTAAATTCTATTTTTAAAGCTTCTTTGGTCAAGAAAACCATTTTTCAAAGGAAGGATTTCTCCAAGAAAGCAGAATATTCCTGCAGTTAAGGCCTTATAAGGATCAAGGAGATAACAGCAAAAAACTACAGAGCTGTAACTACATCCTCATAAAACAAGGGCAAGGAGATACCTGCCACAGCTTACTGTGTTTTGTCCTTCGCAGGAACGGACTTGCTTGGACTACCACCCTGTAGTATTCTCTACCATCTAACACATCATCATCACAACCAGCAGCCTCTGTCTGCTCCAGAGGATCCACAATTCATCTGAAGTTCAAGAATTTGATTAGGATTGGGTCCTCTGTGGCTCCCCAGGGAGACTTAGCATGTTTATCTGTAAGGTTGGTCAGAGCGAGGAAAGGAATCACTGAATCCACTTCCACAGCTTCCTAGCATTATTTGCAGGCAGCAACCAAACAATGCACCTGCCATACTCTTTTCTGATTCACTTTTGGATTTCCATACATTGTATTTTCCTATCATCTTTATATTAGTGCTCTCCCTTCAGCATTAGCTTCCTGTCTTATGTGCTGCACTCTACCTTCAAGTAAAAACACAGTATAAAAGTTTTCAACACCCTTCCCCACTTCCCAAGGTCTTGTTTCACCTTATCTTGTTTTCAAAACATTACCACAACAAGTACAACAAAAAGTACAAATTAACTTGGGTATGCAGAGAGCTCAGCAGCCATCTAGATCAGCACAGCTATTCTGAGTCCAGTGGTAAAATATCCTCTTGACAGTAGTTACTGCCATCCTTCCTCTATAGCGGTTCTCTAAAAATGTTATCCCTCACCACAGCTGGCTAAAACTGATAAGTCACCTTGAAGTTTGCTTTTGAGTAGGTAGAAAGCATGCCACCAGTAAAGAGATATGCTTCCCAAAAGAGAATACATCTTCCTTGGCCTTTCCTCCTGATGCATTTCAAACAACTTGTCTTTATTTAGGTGTGTGGAAGCCAACAGTAAAATACCACAATACAAAATATTAAGGTTATTAAAACAGCAATCCAAAGGACGAAGAGCTTATTGGTAGTATGAGCTATTGAGTCTTGTGGGTGGTGATGGCACATCCTTGAACACTCTATTATCATAATGCCTGAGCTGAAGACTCCATTAATTTTCTGCATCATCAAAAGCTGAGGACCAAAGCTGACAGCCAATAACACATGAGCCCAGTGTAAGAAAAATACATGTACAAATAAACCTTCTCAACACTTAAAATATAAAAAGCAGAATAGAACAAACAGGTCAGAAAATACGTGGTAAAAGAAAGAATACAAGGAAAACTGTTCCCAAGTAAGAGAGCCCTTACAGTACTGGTTTTCAGAAACACGTTCGGCTCCCAAGCAGCCCCACATTTATCTTTTCTCAAAGTGGATTCTGATGTCTCAAGTGTGCTAAGATCACATTTTGATTTTTCAAGGTATGAAAGGAGAGAAGGAGAGCCACTCTTCCTCTATTTTTACTCAAGGTAGCCATTGGATGGAATGCCTCACTCACCAGTAACTTACGCATTAAGAAATAGGTGTCAGTCTAGGAAGAGACTTCAGGGAAATAATTTTGTTTGTCCTACTTTTCAGATAAAAAACTGTCCTTATTTCTTCACAGACGCATGTTCAGCCTCATCTCAGATGAAGAAATGATTTATTTGTTTTGTCTTGTTTTTTAAACAAGCCCTTTTTCTGGACAAATCTTACTTCCTTTTCCAGAAACTCTGTGCATTACTACTGCAGTCTCCTTTTCCTTAACCGAGGTATCAACTCAGAGTCACACTCTAGCACAAAACTGGCAGCTAAGTACTTGAATCTTGTTACAGTGTGTATCAGACTTAACCAAAACTTCAACATACAATATGCTACCTAGACAATGGGCACAGACTTCCTTGAACCAGGCATTATGCCAACTCATTTGATAACATATGGTAGACATCTCACTTGTTTGCTGGTTTGTTATTTTTGACAGATTTATGTACTTAGTTCATATAGTAATGAAAAATAGAATTACTCACTTCAGATGCTGTATATCCTATAATATGCAAATGTGGACAAAATACTGAGTCTGTGTAGGGGGAAACATTGGCTGAAATACTTTTGGTTTAAACACAGTAATGCAGCCTTTGGTACAGCCACTGAATTAACACCGACTGTTATTTGGTTGGACTAGAGTAATGCTTTACCTTCTGACCCATACTGCTAGAACAACCTCATCACATTTCATCACGGTGGGTGTAAGCAGTGATTTACACTATAAAGAATTTTCATAGGCAACTGGTATAGCTAAGAACATGCTTAAATGATCTTTTCGGTGGATCTGGTGCTCAGACTGTAGGTACGTGCCTTGCAGAAGCAATGCCACACTGCTGGTACATTTAGCTAACAACTTAACTCCTGTATCACCAAAATATGACCACTTAAAGAAACAATTCTCACCCAAAATCTACATAGATTATTACAGAAGGTATAAATGTGAAAACAGTAGCTTCTTCCTGACATTGTACTCTTTGCAAACTCCTGCCATATTTTACCCTTCTGGAAAGCTCCGGTCCTTTTCATATGGAGTGCATGCATGCCACAGATGTCACAAAGAAATACAGCAAAAACAAATACAACAAAGCTACACATATTCTCCCCAAACTATTTGCCCCTAATCTGACTGTCCTAACACTTAGCTGATTTTTGCTACAGCCTGACATGAAAGTAACTCTGCCTGCTTTCATCAAACTGGAACTGTTAGAATTTATAGCCAGTGTGACTAGAAGCACAGGAAGGTTCCACATTAGTGAGGTACATCATTTCCATATTCAGCTTTGTCTTTCCTTTTGAAGAAATCACACTGACAAAATTTATCAGCTGCAGCTCAGGGTGAAAGTACAGCAACTGCATCAAGTCAGTTGGAAAGTAAATTGGAGCCTAAAACTTGATTAAAAATGGAGCACAGAATACATCTGCCCATAGACCTTCAGAAAACTGAACAGGGTATTTGTATTTGGTAAAGTAAAACAAGGAAAAAAAAAAACACTTCAATTTTTGGGGTAACAATGATCTCTATTTTCACCAAATTATTTGTCTAGTTGCAAGAAGAAGGCAATATAATTTCAAGTGAGATCACTCTGCACTGCCTCCTAATCCCACAGTCCTTACTTTCCTTACAGAATACAATGTTCTCAGGGCTGGTCAAAGGACATGGAAATATACTAACATTTCTAACATTTCAGCAAGTGTATCCACCTGAGAAATCTCACCTGAAACTGTTATTGTAAATTAAACCCATCTTCTCAGCTAAAAATAGTACTCACTGTGTAGGCAACCCTATAATTCAAATGAAATTCAGGACTCAAAACTGCAGAACTATCGTGTATTCATCCCTCTTGAACCAGCCTCTACTGCATTCTATTTTTTCTGAGGTTATTTTTCGGCATATATGTAAGACAACACCTGCTACTGGGTATTACTAGGTAGAGGATGCATAAGGTAACAGTGATTCAATTCAATTGGCAATTCAATTGTGACCTAAACTAAGGTTTCATTTTTTGAAAATGTGGTCATTACGTTACAATATCCTGGAGACAAGTGTCTAACAAATCCAAGCTTTGAGCTAACAGCCTCATCTTCCCCTTAAGTACCTCCAGTAATGCCAACTGATTCCTCAGCCAGGCCCACTGTCAGTCACTGCTTTGTTCACAAAAGTCTCTGACGTTTCACTGCTGGTCACACTGCCTCCTCTGAGTTGCTTCCTTGTCTCTGAAGAGAAAGGTCTTCTTCCCTCTTGTTGTCCACACAATCCTACCCTGCTCACCTGATGGCAATAGATATAAAACCATGTTGCTCTCCACAGCCACCATGTCACCCCCTCCCACACCAAAGTATTATTTTTCTCTTATTGACTGTAATTGCCTTCTGTAATACCCAAAAATTCTAATGCCTGAAAGAAAATAAAAGAGGGACTAGTAGTAAAGAGCTAAACAATTAACTCAGCACACACAGAAGAGGCTTCAAAAAACTCAAAACTTTAGACTGCACACAGCACAGCTTATGCTTATAAAGTCAAACTTACCACAGTGCCTAGAGCCTTTTCCCTTTCATTTCACCAATCCCAGTGTGATTTCTCAACAGCAATACTATTTCCTGCTTTAGAAAAAGGTTACTTTCCTTTTTTAAAGCTCCCATCTTTAAGCTTGTCTGATCTATGAACAGATGGAAAACCATATGTCATAAAACAAAATTAGAATTTCAGGGGGAAAAAAAAAAAAAAGAGGGAGTGGGGGTGTGTTTCTCCTTTACATTCTACATTAGGCTCTTGAAGTCATTGTGCTGCAATTCCTCGTTGCATAAGCTTGTTATTGCGCACCCCAGAATAATTGAATGGAAATTGGACAACTGCAGACACTTCATTGCAGGAAACTAAAATACAGACCACAACAAGGATTCATTCTAAAGGCATGGCAACAAAACAAAGCTGTTTTTTCTGTACTCTGTTTTATAGCTGAAACAATTCCGTTTCATGTTTTCCAGTGCCATTCAAGCAGCAGATCACATCTTGTTTCCTGAGCAGTACGGTAGGACTGCATTAGTCAAACAGAGAAACTGATGAGGAACAGCTAGATTGAAAGTATATGACATCAGTAAAAGCTCCTGCAAACATTTCAATTGCCGTGTTCCAGTAGTGATAAAATTACTTCAGCATGAATTTCTGCTATGTACAGACAAGAAGTTTTTAAGATAAGTATTTTACATGTAAGAATTCATCTGCACTGTGATCTTCCATAATTTGGTTGTATTTTATTGAAGAAAACTGAAACATATGAAGACAGATAAATTAATTATTAAACCCATGTGAACATTCTTCTTCCAATTATTGGCCATACTGAGAGTGTATTTTTGTAATGGAATTGGATGTAATGAAATTTGTAAAATGAGGAACTGAAATGAATTTCAAGAATTGATTTTGCTTCCAAAAATGCATTTTCTCCTGACATCATTCATATTTTCCCTACTGTCTCTAGTACATCACTAAGTGCCAATTCAAATGGCACCTGGCATCAGCAAAAAAATTTGTTTCTATACTAGCGAGGCAGTAGTAACAAAACTGCCATTTCTATTCATCCTGTTCTATATAATACAGTCTGAAGAAGATGACATTTGAATGAGCGGTCCTGACTGGTCACAAGTGGTGTTCTCAGGGGGTCAGTATTGTGGCCCATCCTGTTTAATATATTTATTGATCTACATGAGGGCACTGAGCACACCCTTAGTAAGTTTGCAGATGATTCTGAACTGGAAGTGTCAATCTGCTTGGAGGTAGAAAGGCTTTGCATAGCGATCTGGACAGGCCGGATCGCTGGGCTGAGGGCAACAGGTTGAAGTTCAGCAAGACCAAATGTTGGGTCCTGAACTTTGACCAAAACAGCATCATGCATTGCTACAGGCTTGGGGCAGAATGGCTGGAAGACTGTGGAAGTAAAGGACCTGGGGATGTTGGTCAATGCTCGACTGAACACAAGCCAGCAGAGTGCCCAGGTAGCCAGTGCCATTCTGGCTTGTATCAGAAATAATGCAGCTAGCAGGAGTAGAAGGTGATCATCCCTCTGTACTCAGCTCTGATGAGGCTGCACCTCGAGTACTGCATTCAGGTTTGGGCCCCTCACTACAAGAAAGACGCTGAGAAGTACGCCCAGAGAAATGCAACAAAGGTGGTGAGGGGTCTGGAGCACAAATCTTATGAGAAGTACTTGAGGGAATTGGGAACATTTAGTCCTGAGAATGGACAGCTCAGGGGAACCTTTGTAGTTTTCTACTACTACCTGAAAGGAGGCTGTAGCAAGGTGGGCATCAGTCACTTCTGCATAACTAGCAATAGGACAAGATACTACCTCAAGTAGTACCAGGGGAGGTTCAGGTTGGACATTAGGAAAATTTCTTTCTCTGAAAGAATGGTCAGACACTGGAATGAGCAGCCCAGGGAGGTGGTGGAGTCACCATCCCTCGAGGTGTTGAAGAAACATTTAGATGTTATATACTAAGGGGCACAAATAATTTAGAGGGTAAATACTGGTGGCAGGTGAATGGCTGGACTAGGTGATCTTGCAGATCTCTTCCTTTTTTTCGGTGATTCTGTGAGCATAGAATGTGTTCTGTCCACATAATATATTTTCATGTTAATATAGCTATGTGAAGAATAACTGGGCCTATAGCAGATTTTATGCATAATTTTTACTATACGCTCATTTCAGACATTTCACTTTGTAGTAAGGCTTTGCACCGAAGCACTTTATTTTATGTCCAGAATAAAACAGATAATTTGAAAATCTTTTCTCAGTTTCTCATGTATGACTGAAGGAAAGCGATTTGGCCTGAGTAGCATTATAAAGTAACACTAATGAAATGGTTACAAAATGAATATAATTAACTTCTGTAAAGCAATTCAAATAAAATATATTTCATAAATGTTGAAACTGTAGTGGTGAAGGCATGCACAGTCTTCTGAGTACGAACTATAGAAGTACATGATTTATCTAAGGTAATCTACAAATACCCATGACGACACGTCACCTGGCATTGGCTGTAACAGACTGCACTCTAGGCAAGGCAACACCTTACAGAACCACGCAGACACCAGGACTATGCCTGCACACAGAGAGCACACGGCAACACTACAAGCATTCATACTGTTCCAATTTTAGGCATTTAAATTAGCAGACCATGCAAACTAACTAGGTCTCCACTTGAGATTTAAATCCCTCCTGTGAGCAATTCAGAGCACCTACAACACTGGCACACTTTGAATAGTCTAGGGGCAGTGCTCCCACATCTTTCTACTGATTACAGCAGTCCTAGCTAGCAGAGATATCAAATTGGGAAGGTCTGCTCTCCTTGTGTCCAGCACACACGCTGCTGGGAAGAGAACTGCTGCTGACTGACAAGCTTGGCCTCTATCTTGCCCTAGTGTTGTCCTTGGCTGCATCTGGTACCCTGCCTGCTACAGGGTACAGCTGGACAAACGGTGCAGAAGACCGTGCTATGCTTGAATCCGAATACAAGCTGGTACAAAGCCACTTAGTGCTGAGTGTGAAGCAAAAACTGATCACAGCAAACTGAAAATCTGTTAATAGAACTAGTGCACCTTAGATACTTGAAAGAAACTCCTGACACTTTGAACCTATTAATATACTCAAAGAGAAGGAAGTCGCTACTGAATATAATTAAAGATTACTGTCACAGAAAAAATATTTTCTGAAAGTTAGGGGAAAAGAAGTCCCTTGTTTTTCATTAGCAGTTAGTTCCAAAAAAGACACTTGCACTGAAAACAACAAGAAGTTAGCTGAAAGCTTTCAGGAGCGGTGCTCTGCCATTCGGTTATACACAGAACTTTAAATAGCAAAACAGAAATCCCAGGGGTCAGAACAGCAGTTAGACCTACATTTCTCTAAGAAGAAAGGAAAGGGGGAAAGGAATGGTCCAACTTCAGTGTCTTCTTCTCTTAGACTCACCTTAGGATTAAAAAGCTGTTTTTCCTTTATGACTGAAACATCAGTAAAAAGCTGCATCAGCTATACAGACAGTAAGCAGAGGAGCTGAATGGCACCGTATGGATTGCACAAGGTAGATATCGCTTCATCTGCAGGGACAATACTTGTCGCTGGCCTTTGTCTGTATTGTGCTGCTGCTTTTTTTAATTAAGTGTGACAGAGCCATTTTCTTCTCCCAGTCACTCCCCAAACTGCAATGAGCTTCTGCCTGGGCTGTCTCCATTTGTACAGCTATGATGCCACACTGTCTGTACTGCTCTCTTGTCCATTTTAATGTATTAAGCCATCTGCCAAAAACAGAACATGAATAATAATCCATCTCTAATATGAGCGTAGCACTCTCCCGTGCCATTTTCACTCATTTGATTAGCTTTCCTTCCATTTCTGTTCAGGATAGTAAAAAAGGCTATTTACGCTTTACTACTTTCTGCCAATACAAACACACTACAAAATTCTGTCTAATCTAGGTGTAGACTTTTTTTATTTACTTCAGCTAGGTAAGACACGTGAAAGGCTGTGTCACCTACTGAGAAGCAAAGTGGGACATATTTTTCTTAACTGGATGTTACAAGCAGCTTTATACCTTTCACTGGAGGTACAGGGCTCCAGAGCTGAGCACATCTGGGCCTGACACATTCCAGGACCTGACAGACTATTGTTTGTTATTCCCACCTAAACTACAGGAGGAGCTGAACGATGATTACCAGGAGAAACACACTGCATGACTGAGCCAGTTTACAGTACAGTTACAGAGAGGAACTCAGGAAAGACTATTTCATGGAAACATCACCAGTCGTCCAGTATTTTATTTTAATAAACAATCCCTAATCTGCCCATACAGGTTCAGGACCTACAGATGTACTAATAACACCTCTAAGGAAACACTAGAGGTGACACTTCCTCCGAGCAGAAATTCCAGTCCAAAAGACTGGGTAATTCTGCCAGGAAGACTTTGTAAGCTACTGTCCTGGAATTCCTTGCAAGTGAAGACAACTGTTCATGAACTGCAGTAATTATACACCTTTGGTCATTTCCTCTATTTTCAGCTTTTCCTAAACCATCTGTGCATGTAATATCCAGGATCAGTATCTGATGTGATTTTTTAATTTTACTGTCTCAAATATCTTGGACATTTCTTTGTTCTTACTTGAAGATTCATGTGCCTTGCTGAAAGATCTGATTCTTCTTTACACTGTGGTCCTCTTGACAGTGCAAAGAGAATAAATTACACCTTCATCCATGGAAAAGCTCTATGGACTCTCAGAGTGCTTTATAGGTATCTTAGTATGA
The DNA here is from genome assembly GCF_019232065.1 of Centrocercus urophasianus. Classification (NCBI taxonomy): domain Eukaryota; kingdom Metazoa; phylum Chordata; class Aves; order Galliformes; family Phasianidae; genus Centrocercus; species Centrocercus urophasianus. The sequence goes on from NW_024884722.1 coordinate 25,357,641, forward strand.
ATAAGAACCTGTAAAGACATTTCTGATATAAATTCTACTGAAAATCTGCTTTTTGCTGTCCTAACTCCTTGGACACATTCTGAAATTCTCTGTTCCATGCTAGACTTGGGACAGTCTAGCATGAATATGAGACATAGGCTTCTTCATAGTAAAGAAAACTTAATTTTCTGCTTCAGAAAACAGAACTGCTGGTTCAAAAGGTCATCAAAAGCTAATCTCCTCTATAGGGAGAAAATACTGGAACATAGTCTTGTAAAGGAAGAATCTCATATAGATCTGAATTTTTTATGGTATGTATGAGAAGATGGAGAAAACACTGAAGCAAGATATATAGCACCATAGAAGGAGTAGTTCTTGTGTGGTTCTTTTTGTTGTAGTTGTTTTTTGTTTTTTTTTTTCCCAAATACTTGTGTATTTACTCTGTCCTGCCTTGATGCAGTAGTTGCAGCTGAGAATCCTCCTCAGAAACTTCAAGATTGATTGTGAGAAATAGTTAATATGACTATTTATATGCTGACATGAAAGTGAAAGACATTGTGTTCCATTATTAACAGCCAAAGCTATTTAGTGTCCAGACTAAAAATTTAATAAAACCACAGTATTTCATCAGAATTTTACACACACAGTATTAGCCATTATTCTGGCTTCCTGATAAAAGATCCCAATTAAGCATTTTGCTTGTATTAAAATTGTTGCTTAATTGCTCAGAAATCAAGTTACACTAGTACTACCATTAGCTTCTGTAAATTGGCACAAACACCATCAACAGATGAAGCATCCTTTAAATCAAATGCTTGTTTTTGTTTCCCCTACCAATGCACAGGAAATGGGTACATCCATTTTAAAAGATAGTAAATATTTCTTTTAGCACCACAGGAGGGATTCATTGTAATGCAGGGTATGTACTGTAGTTATTTTTAGGCAAATGCATATGAAAGCAATTAGATGGAACATGTAAATGTTAATTATATTGAGGGTTGGTTCTTTCGCCTTTTTTTTTTGTTGTTGTTGTTGTTTCTTTCTTATTTTTATTTATTTATTTATTTTTAAATCTTAAATGACCTCCTCAGAGAGAAAACTAAAATTTATTCTTAAAATTGGTTGCTTGAAACTTTTTCCTGCAGGGAAAAACACTTACTTCAACGCTCTCTTCCAGGTTTATAAAACATTGAGACACTGGGTAAGAGCCAAAGGCTAAATTACAAGGAGGTAGGTGAGACTACAGCCAGGTCTTCAAAGGTTCTGGACCCACCAAGCTTTATAAAAGAACATTAGTGGGATTGGTTTTGAATTTGTTTTTCTTTAAGTTAAAATAAAACACTAAACAAATATCATCCAAACAGAGACACTTTAAGTAATACTAGCACACTGTAATGAACAACAATGTAATTTAAGATTTAAATCAAAATCAAATAAGGGTGCAAATAATACATCAATAGGCTAGCCTCAATGCTGGTTATTAGATCAAATTAGATCAAACAACTAAAACTAAGACTAATCAATCTTTATAATAGTGATAATAAGCTCCTATAGGTTTGGTTATAAACTCAACCGATGTTTTTCATTTGTGCTAGTCATAACTCATCATAGAAAATTACTAAGTATTTTAAAGGTGAAAGAAAAACAGAAGTCAATGTCAAATGCAGCTGCTCTGATGCTTCTAATTCTTTTCTCTCTGGCCCCATATTCTCGCTCCCCTACAGCGTGTGAAAAGGATACTAAAATAGTTGAATCCTGTGTAGTGCTATTCTGGAGCCATGGAACTCAGTGCACTGAAACTTATGCAAGATATATTTACCAGTGTAAATTAAAATTTAAATAAATAGTTTGTCCTTTTTTTTTTTCTTCCCCATTGTCAAGATACCGATATTGAAAGGTTTTAAAACAACAAAACGACATTTGGAGCATCAGACAAAACTTTTATGCTTTAGCGTAAATGCCCAACTCAGTTTTATGTTTTTCTCGCCGTCTTAAATAAAAATATTTAAAAATTAAATAATTTTAGTTACTCATATATATTAACTCTATTATATATTTTATATGCGGCTCAAGACATGCTCAGTGTGGCCCAAGCAAGCCAAAAAGTTAGACACTCAGGACAAAAGGAGCAAAACCACAGTTTCCTTCCACTGAGAACAACGTGTCAGAATGATAAATTTGAATGTTCTTGACAAAGGTTGGTCATTTAAGGATTGCATTTAAAGCTAAATCTAGAAACAAATACGAACAACTTATAATCAAGATATTTTACAATTACCTGTTAAGGAACGGGCAATAATTCAAAACAATCCATCGCTGGAAATATTTTCTGCAGCAATAAACCTCCACAATACTAAAAACAAGATGGCAGAAACAGTAATCAAAGGGATCCTAAAGAATTATATACAGCTAGGATTTTGTAGGAACAAAAGGTCATTTACTGGGTGACCCAATGTATTTGTAACTGCCTTCTGGAGCCTTGCTATTTCCTAAGAAGCAGGTTCCAGTTTGCAAGTCTTTATTTCAGTTTTTGTCACCACCACAATCTTTTCAAAAACACTGGACTCCTTTCACACAGTGTTCTGAACAACCAAAAACTATGATACTGTGGTCGTTGCCTACTAAGGAGATATAACAAATAGATTTTATTAAGCTATACACCATCATTAGCTTATTTTTCTTAGCATACTTGCTGATCACTGCTAGAAAGTACTGCCAAATAGCATTAGCAACATCACTTCAACTCACATCTAGACCCAAGTTTCCTAGCAGGGACTAGAAGACTTGACTAATTTCTGGGTTCAACTGTTTCCTTTAACTCTGGCTTTTTCCATTCTCCTTTCTGTCTACAGCATTGCTCTTCTCCTTACTTGAGAGATCAGTGAGGAGGAAGACAATATACCAATGCAAATCACCATCAAACACATATCATGAAACAATTCCGGTTCATTTGATATCGCTTACCACATTGACTGTTGATTATGCAAAATATAAAAACATACATTGATTTTTTGGTGGATTACAGCACATCAAGGCTACTAGAAGAGAACTGGATTATGAAGCTTAGCCATTGTATTTTCTGTTTTAGCTCAATATTCTCTCAAGATTAGTGACTGTCATCAAGAAAAACACAAACCTCTTCCTTCTAGTAGTTCTATACCAAGTTTTCCCTCAAGCTATCCAGATTTCATGCTGTTTTATCAAAGCCACATAATATATTTATAAAACAAGAAATTATTTGTTCTTATCAGTCTGATAATGTGATCTAGATTTGAACTTCCTACAAAATGTGCTAAAAGACATTCAGACCATACAGGAGCCTTCCAACAAAATGGTGTTATACAAGCGCTTCTCTGATAGTAATATCTCCTATTTTATTTTGCTGGCCCACAACTTCAGAGGGGATGGTGGTGGTATGGCAGTGGAGGTGGAATCTTCCTGCCAATATTCTGTTACATTTTGTTGTCATGTGACAGATGGCAGCAGAGAAGCATTCTGATAAAACCATGTCTGACATGGAAGTGCATATGAAGCAAAGGTGTGGAATTGAGTTCCTCCACGTGGGAAAAAGTGACACTTATTGACAATGCTTGCTAAATATCCACGGAGACCGAACAGAGGATATGAGCATAGGGTGGGGTGGGTGGTGCACATCAGCAGTGAGAATGGCAATAGTAGTGGGAATGGCAATATGAAAGAGAAGCTATGTTCTGAAAAGCCATGCACAACTGTCACGCTACAAAACGAAGAGCATCTCAACCGGCTCATCTGCACAAATCAGCAAACATGTTGATTTGTTGAGAAGTTGTGTTTTGAAGCTGAGAATTTGCTCTATCAAACATTAGTATTGTGCTCATTGGACTTGTTTTGATGGAAATAAATAGGAGGCATTCCATTCAGTGCAAGCTACATACATCTGCTGGCTTCTACATGTCAATTGCTCTAAGTAATTTTACTTAAGTCTCCTCATCACACAAAATTAGCGTAAGCACGAATATATGTAATATCACCTGGCATACCTCCAAACTCAAAAAAAAAAACCAAAAAAAACCCCAAAAAACAAACAAACAAACAAACAAAACAAACAAACAAACAAAAAAAAACCAAAACCAAACCAAACCAAAACAAAACAGCCAGAAAGCCAGTACATCATTTTTCTTCTTCATTAAGTATACCCTCACTGCAAGAACTGGCTTCCTTATTTCCAAAGTAAATATGTAGCATCTAATTCCATACAATTCTTTTTCAGCCAATTTAAAATTTTCTATGTATGTTACTGTTAAAAGATAAGACCAAAAATGTCTTTTGTAAATTAACACAGATTTCAGAACAGCTCCTAAAAGCATGTTGATATTCTTGTTAAATGTATACTGTAATGTCCAAGTCCTTAGCGAAGCAATAATGCATGATACAATCAAAGTGTGACTAGAACAGGGAAGAGAAACCATATTAGAAATGTTCTTTTCTAGGACTAAATGGAAGAAGAGCAGGTTAGATCCCTGTTGAGGCAGGGATTCAACGCGTTAGCTTGCATAAGTCTTGTATGAGAGAATATAGCCATTTCAAAGATCAGGACTTTGGCGACAAGACAATTGACGTGCACAGGCTGAGGCTGTGTTTCAGTGAAGGATTGATCTTAGCTTCTCAGTTTCTGCAGCAAAACTCTTTCTTAACCACCCTGAAAAATACCCATGGGGATCAGGCCAGAGCTTGGATGGGATTATGTCAGTTATTTTGTAACTTCAGGCAGCAGCATTAACCATGGATAGTTAAATTTATATTATCAATGCTGCTTCTGACTAGTTTTTGCATTCCTTCTGATGTCTTAGTTTGAGATATTACTGTATAACTGAGTGTTAAGCTCAAGCTCAGGAGGCTAATATTAAACAATTTAAGCTATCCTGGTCAGCACAAAGCACTGAAAATCGGGGCTCTGGGATTCATACGTAGCCATACTTACTAGGATAGTAGTTTCACAACACATAAAGCAAACCAAATAGATTTTCTAAAACTACAACAATAACCAATAAACAATTACTATTTTTTTTAATAACTTTTTATAAATGTATTTCAGCATCCAAAACTGAACAGAACAATGAGATGCTTCCCCCTCTTAAATAAGCAAACCACCAGCTACCAGCTGGTAACTCATTCATGTAGCTTACTCTCTAATCAACTCTATTTTCATCAGATTTACCAGACAATATGACAGGCTATGCAAAAACCTGAGTGCGGTCATTAAGAAATAAAGAGTTAGGAGTTATACTACGAGTTCTTATTTTATAGGAGCTGTTCACATATGTAAGGAAATATGGACATTTTGGAAGTGGATAAAGTTCATGTCATGGACGGTGACGAAGACAGGACTCGGAATAAGAAGAGAAATTGAATTATCCAAAAATACACGGGTGTTTTTTTCTGTGAAGAAAATGATCGAGATGCAGCTGTCAACATCCTACAAATAGAGAGACAAACCAATCTCTTTTGAAAGAAGTGATCAAAGACAAACGCTGCTACTCCAAACATCAGTTTTCACATAAAAATCACTGAAACGTTTTTTCAGTCAGAATTACTGCCTCTTGTAATAACGCAGAAAACCTCTAAAGTCCTTTTTCCTTTAGCACCAAATCTCCTCTTTTGCTGTTTCTGCAATATAAGACTCCAAAAAGAAGAAAGGAAGGCGAAGAGGCAGTAGGAAGGAGGGGTGAGAGCAGAATATTTTTATGGTAAAGAATTTATGGTTTATGGTATGCAAAATCTATTTTTCTTCTGTTGGGAACTTCAGACAGTCAAATCCAGTAAAAAGTTAGCAGCCCATTTCTGGAAATGTATGTGCTTGTAAACAGCAACAAATGGAAATAAGCATCACTATTATTTTTTCAAACTGCACAATAGACCTGCAAGTATTAACACGGCACTGAGGAACCCTAAGTCTGAAGGTTAAACAGATAAATTTCACAGCTACACATCCCTCTACACAGGCAGAATGTACGTCCAGAGAGTACAAGATTTTCTTTCACAAAGACACAGTTCTTGCAACTACTGGTAGAGGTTACTATCAGAATTGGATATGGCATTATAAATCTATGAACCTAAGGCCCAGAAATGAAAGTAATAAAACCCATTAATACAGGCACTTGAAGGTACTGAAAGATTACTTTAAAACAGTAGAAGTCAAAAGCAAAATCCAGCATTAGACTCAACCTCAGCGAGCAAATAAAGCTCTAGTTCAAACAGAAACCGAGATAAACGTGTGATGTTTACTGCCCATTTAATGACCAAACACAGAACATGGAAACAGGCTTGGAAAGCTGTGCATCACGGTGAAGTAAAAAAAAAAATTGGTGTAGGGGCTCTTGCATAGATGCCCCCACAGTGCGGTATTCACAAACAAGAACTTGAGAGAGAATTTATGAAAACACTCAGAGTGATGATGGGATGCCTGCAGGTGCAGCCTTGGGCTGACTGAAGGAAAACATGCCTTTCCCTGTAGACCACAATACTGCTAAAGAACTGCTGATACAATCCTTCTACCACTGAACTTAATTTAGTCTGGACTTTAAAAGTTGATATGAACCCTGTACCAATTCGATTGTTGTAAGAGAAGGAGAGCCATACAGTAGATAAAAAGCATCAAGAGATGATATTTCAATATTCAATGCATAAATATTGCCATTTCTTGATCTTCCTAACTAAATATGGACTCAAGCAGACTTAGGAAGTCAGAAGTTGAAGTACACCTTAAAACTTCAAAACCCTTCATGCTTAATTCTATACGGAGCCAGTAATCTAGTCCAGAGATGTCTGAAAACATCCATGGTCGTTTTTTTTTGTTTTGTTTTGTTTTAAGAAGCCCTTCTTCTGTCAGATAGATGCTGCTAACAGCCTTGTCAGCCTAAAGCTCTCAATGAAAGAGAGAACAGATGTGGATAATATATCAGGTATATCACAGTTTTTCAAAATCTGCGTTATCTGCTTACATACATCATCAACACCAGTCTCTAGTCCTACAGATAAGCAGAGGAAAAGAAAAACCACACATCAGAGCAGCAGCATTTTCTCTAGTAGACAGTATACATTCTGATGTGTAGTTAATGATTTCAGCAATGATCTTGTGGTTTCCTGGAGACTTCCTCTCCTGCCACCTTCACCAGGAAATTTCTTTATTGATGAGTTCAAGTAATACAAACTTCTGTCTCTAGATTCTGCTCAATTTTTTTATTTATTTATTTTTTTCCCCATCAGTGGTTCAGTTCAACTTCTATGTTGTAAATATTCTTTTTAAAATTTAAACATTATGTTGGAATGAATGATTTAATAGTTATTGCTTTCTCAGCTTTATAGAAAGACTGCTGCGTTACAAAAAAAAGGCAATGTTCAAATACAGACAGTATCCAAACACTGTGTTGATATAAAGGCACAAACATTGTCTTATTTGACACTTCAAGGATATTCCCAACATTTGTAATAACAGTAAACCAGGTGGAACAAATCTCTGAAGAGTATAAAATAGAATATCCAATCTTTTCTAATTACTTTCCAAAATCTTTATGTCTGCTTCACATCTGTCTCTTCCATACTTGCTGTATTTCCCCCCCCCCCCAAGTAAACCTTGAAACAGTTGTTATATTTGCAAGATAAAAAGAAATGCAACATCTGGATCTAAAGTCAGCCAGATGGCAGCTATTCAATGAGGACACAGAATTTCACTTCTCGTTTGACCTGCTGTAATCCATAGTGCTAACCCAGTGATATGCAATGCCCTGCTTCTCTGCACTATTTCAATTCTCTTCCTTTGTGCCCCTCATGCATCTGAAAAAGTTGAATCATACACTGGTTTGCTGTTTCTCACATTCCTCCATTTCTCTGAAGGCTAGATAAACTTTAGTATAGAATAATGGTAGCTAGAAAAAATAGAACCTATGAAAATAAGGCTGGATTTGGTGGTAATTAAGACCTCTCAACCACCCCATTCGGAGGATAAAACACTCACAATTTCCCTCTGAATGTATTTAAATTGCCAGATGACATATAGAAAAAAAACGTCAGTCTATATATACTTATTTTTATTCATATATTAATTCCAGCAAAGCTATCAATGTGGCTTTAAAGCATTTTCTATTGTGTCTCCTGTGGCCTGAAAGTATTCTTAGAATGTAACTTTTTCACACATATATCCCCAAACAAAATGCTTTGAGATTTCATTCCGGTACTTTTATTAGCTGAGATATTAGAGCCTGTTTTTAGCTTCCACATACTCAGGGCATAATTTTGTTGTCACTGCTACTATTAAAAGCAACTGTTTAACATGAAGTTAGTCATGAAGCTAGAAAATATTGAAAAAAAGTGTCAAACTGAACATATGTAGTAGCTTTTTCTGAGAATATTAGCTTGACTAATTATATCATGGACAGAATTTGACACTCAGTATTTACTTAATACGAATGCAAAAGCTAAGTGAGTTACATTTTTGAAGGGAGAGACTCATTTATTTGACAAATGTCAAAGTTGTAGGGTGGAAGGGAGGTAAGAATAAAACAAAAGGAAAAGAAAGGACCAGCAGCTAGCTAAATCCTGTACTGAAAGTCTGTCCTCACTAAGAATTTCCTCTTTAGAAATAAATCATGCATAACCTCACATTGCCAAATATCCAGTCAGGAAATCAGGACAACTGCAGATGAACAGTCAGAAGACCAACAGATCACAAGAAAAGAATTTACTCTGGCAGTCTGTGATTGATTAGCTTACTGGAAAGATATAAAATAAAAGGAAGAGAAGGCCTTGAATTGTTGAGCTTCAATTCTGCATACATAATGCAACAATATATACAGCAGATACCAGAATCTGTTTTCTAAGTACTGAAAGAGCAAGATCCAAAATTAAAGCAACAGAACAAATTTTAGTGAAACAAAAACAGGAGAACACAAGTGTTAGATGAGCACTAATGGGGGAAGAAATCATACAAATTCAACAATTTTAAAAAAAAAAAATACAATAAGGAGATCAGATTATATACTGAAAAAGCAAAAGATGGCAAAATAGCTGACTCGAAATGTTTGTAGCACTGTCATTAGAGCATGGGTTAAAAGCTCACGTCGCAGGTACTCAGTGAAAGCTGCTGGAGGATCCAGGCAGAAGCAAAGCTAGTAAAATATAGATAGAAAAAAATGCCACCAGAAACTATGTAAGTATAAGGAACAGATGAATAATCTTGATGGTTCACGTTAAACAGAACTACCACCATTATGATTTAAAGCAAGACACACTGGTAAGGAAGTGAAGAATGGAAAAGCTAAAGACAAGATGATGCGTCAATAAAGTGTCTCAGATCAGCAGTAGAACAGTTGCTTTCAACACATATGAAGCTATTGCAAACTGGAAGGTAGTCAGATTCATGGATAAGATTAGTGTACGTGCCAGTACCCAAGAAACAGTACTGGAAGAAGCACACAGCTACAAACCAATCCCATTGATACTGTCTGGAAGGAAGGTCATGGATTCAAAGATTAAAAAAAAAAAAAAAGACAACTGTACCAAAGTGAATTGGTCTGACATACATCCAGATGAGGCACAAGGGACAAACTTCAGGACAACAATCAGTCACTTTTGAATATTTTAATTATCACCACTCTTTTGTTGACTTCACTAAAGAATTTGATTCAGTGAGAAATGATCTGTTATGGCTAATGATGCTTGAAATGTGTTTTCCAATACACTTAGCCAAGGTACTGTATTTAACTTACAATGCTTGCTGCAACAATGGTGAAAATAACTTAAGAATGGCTCTCAGAAGATAAAGGTGCACAGGAAAAGGTTACTTGTATCATCCTGTCCAGCATTCTAACACAGATGACAGAAGAAAGCATTAAAAAATGGGAATGAAGGTCAGCGGATTTTCACATTTCTTGCCAAACTGTATGAGGATCCGAAAGACATTCTCAATGCAGCATACATAATAGGTGTGCACATTCTTTAAGAATCTCTCCAAAATTAAACCGAAACACTCAAGCAAAGATTTTATCATTCTAGTGATAAGAAAGGACATCAGTTGATTGAAGATTTTTTATATATAGCCTCAGCCACTGACTAAATTAATTCCTATGCAAATCATATTCGAAGGAAATGGAGTAATAATACAGAACAGAAAGACTAATGTACAGAAAACAAACAAACAAAAAGTATGAATGAAGAAAAGAGCTTTTGAAGACAACAGCTTCAAAAAAAAAAAAAAAAAAAAAAAAAAAAAGCCACATGGAGAGAGAGTTAGAGAAAATGGGGAGGTCCAGAAATTGCAGAGATCTGTGCTGGTATGGGCACTCACAGCGAGACAACTATGGCAGCACAGAAGCTTGCATGTCTTATGTGAGCTTGCTGGTTTGAAGTCCCAGTAACCTAGTGTGAAGAAGCAAATTCATTCAAATTTTCTGCTTATGTCCTCCTTTATGGGTGTGGCTTTTGGCTTTATGTTTATCAAACTTTTTTCCTATTAGTTCCCCTATGTTGTTAAGCTTTGCTTCAACATCAGTTTTAAAGTATACAGAGTAGTACAGGCAGTGAGACAATGAGTAATGATTTCTGACACAAATCACAATCCTAAAGCTTACCACTCAGCTTCAAGTTACTTCACTGTTGCAGGTAGGACTGAATATCATGCAGCTTTCAGATTGCAACATTTTATGATCTAATAAGTTTTTAAGTGTCCCACAAGTTGTCCATTAATGATTAGTTGAACACTTTGTGGATTACTTCATTGGAAAGAATGATTTTATGATGTTTTACATGCTATACACCTTGCTGTTAATGATAAAACTCAGATAAATACATCAAAAACAGCTTCAATCTTTTCAGTGATAGCAGCAGATGGCTGTTTTGCCTCACACTCAAGTTTGAGCATTCTCATACAAGAAATTAATAACTTTCCACATAGATATAAATATAGAAGACAAAGCTGAAGAGGCAGCTTCTGGGTTTAACCATGTCAGAGTACAAGTTACCCACAAAAAGCTGCAATGTATGGGTTTAGTTTCAAAGTTTATTTTCACTGAACAAAGTAGGTATAACTTTGACTATGGATATGTCCCATATAAAAGTATTAATGCAAATATGTACATGCATTCTTACATTTTAAATTGCTACAACATCTACATCATCTACAACATCTAGCAAAAGTGGTAACTCTTTCTCCATGACTCACACTTAACCACTGAAGTATTAAATTACATCTAATTCAATTAAATAAATAGTATTTTAATATAGTTGTCATGTGAAAAGAGTGGAGAAGTTTGGTAGAAAATAAACCCTATTGCATTCCCGCTCATTTTCAGATATCAGAAAGACTGGGGGTGGCTAAGCTTAGATTGAGTGATTTGGTGCTCTGTGTTTCATTGCATTCAATATATGACCTACCACAGTTAGATTCATAAATAGCACACTGTGTAATTCATCTAAATGCATCGAAGGGGCTCTCACAACTACTCATAATGAGTTTAGGAATACCAGTGAGAACTGCCACAGCTAAATTAGTGACTAGTGCAGTTTAATAAAGCAACATTCTTTTGGAATGCTGGTGATAAACACGCTGTCTGCAAAACATATGAATTTAACCAATTACAGGAACAATGTAGCTAACAACAATCATGTTAAATCATGGAACAGCTCTATACAAATTTCTAAGTTTCCCAGGGAAGCAATCAGTATAACTGAATGTGTAAATCATACCCAACAGATGTCCATAAAAGGGGTAGTGGGAGGCAGAGTTTGACTGATCCCAGCTTGTCTGCAAAGGTATCTTCCTGCCACCTCCAATTTTTTTTTTTTTTTTTTTTCTCTCTTAAGCCACTTAATATTTTTTCCTACTTTGAGGCAGAGCTTTAATAATTCTTGTGAAACACACCTTGGTCTTGCAAGGTTTACTTGAAAACATGTTTTTGACAGAAAAATGGAGAACTGCTGGCTCAGGAAAACAAGACAATTTATAAGTTAAAATAGCATCATTAAGTCCCTGTCCCTAAAGGATGATTACAGAATTTGGCCATGGGACTTCCACTCTGCCCCACACTCTATGTTGGTATTTTCTTATGAGTTAGCATATCAGGTCCCCCTAGTGTTTGCTAGAAGCTAAGGGTCACAAATGCTGCTGCTTAGTGTACTATCACAGACAGGATTATCCTGTGCTATTCCGCCTTTGCCTTCCCTCAGGAGATGGACATTCCAAAAAGTCACCTCTAGTACATGTTCCACAAGAGGTAAGTGGGTCCAAAGCAGTTTACATTTCCTCCATTACATGTAGTACTTCCAAGATTGCTTTTCCTTCATTACATTCAGATTTGTGTGAAGTAATTAGAGTAAGCCCAGTCTCAACTGTGCTAGGGACATGTTGTAAGAATTTGTGCTAATTTTTGTATGGACAATTTTCTATTAGAGCACTAATTTGGCTGAACACTAGCCATTATTTACACTTAGCAAGACTACACAAATTATTTATAACTGGGCAAAAAAGTTCTAACCTCATTTCCATCAACGTCTGGAACAGCTCCAGTGAAGTAAAATCAGGTAGTCTCTTGTTAATCTGATGCGTAATAAAATCATATTTTATGCCAGATATTTGCCCATAAACTATACTGAAATGAACAAACTCTTACAGTTACAGTGTTACAGTTTGTAGTGAATTATACATATGTATCATGAAAATGTATTTCAGCACATCTTCAACAACACATTTGAAAGGAATCACGTGAGATCATGTGTACAGGAAGAGTCTCAGGCAGACTGCTAAGAAACAAACATCAAATGCTATCATGGCCACAGGTGTCAAAAAGAAAATACAGGTTAACTACTTCTTAACGAGCTATTAATATAGTATTTTTATTTTATTAGCTCTATGTTCAAGACTGTATTTCAGCAATTATCTAGATTGAACTATGCTAATAACCTCATTACATTCCATGAGCCTGTTCTTACACTAGTCCTTTTAAACATATACTAGATTTGAGGACAGAGATAAGGAAGAAAGTGAGAAAGTCAGGGTAAATTATGGATGTGCAACACTTTAAAAATAATCTCTTGAAGCAAGACACTCAACAAGAATAGCAAATCAAGCGAGAGGAGTGAATTTCTAGTTGTTCCTGGTTATTTTCTAGGAAGAACAGCTTTATCAAAGTAGTAACACAGGTAATAACTGTAGAAAAATACAGTCAATACAGAAAAATACAAAGAGATTTTATACTGCAAGAATTTAAAACATAATATGGTAAGATTTCTTTCCCCTCAGGCAGAAGCAAATGCAATCTGATAATTATTTCACAAGAAAAACCACATTATTTAACTATCCTGCAGCAAGCTAATTAGTTAATCTGATAATAAAGCAGGCAATGAGAAGAGCGTTTTTATCTTCTAAGATTAAAATGAGGAAATATGACAAGGCAGGTGTTAAGACAAAAAAAAAAGGAAGAATCAGGATAAAAAAGAAACACTTTGTAAGTGAAAAGCAGCAAAAATGAGTAAAGAGGATTATTAAATTTTTAGAATGAAATAAATGTGATAGTAAAAGCTGTATGAACAGTTCTTAAAAAAACAAACAAACAAAAACTGTTCTTCTAAACGAGATTTTCTTTTGTCTCCTTTACTGCAACATTTTGCTTCTCAGAATTCAGAATTTTTATACATTTAAAAAAATATACTCTGAGGAGTACAATGATCCTCGCCTTCATATTTACACAGTTCTACGAAACATCCTGCAAGGGTACTATAGTCAAAGTATGCATAAGTGGCAGATGTTAGAATAAAAATAAAAATGCCAACTAACAGTTTTATAGAGAAAAAAAAAAAAAAAAAAAAAAAAAAAAAAAAAAAAAGATTCTTTGGGAAGAAGTTCTGTTGATAAATTCACAGCACATGAGGGCACACGCAACACAAGCACAAAGCTAGAGACATTTCTGCCCTACCAGTCTCTGAGTGGAGCTCAACCTGATGTCCTTGCAGAACAGAAAGGTAGCAGGACTACAAAAACACGTCCAGTTTTATGACTCCTCAGTAACACCCAGATAAGGCTCAATAACCCCCAAACAGTGACTGTTCACATGCACATATAGATGGCTATTATTAGTATACACCTAAAATGCCTGGATTACAAAGATGAATATTTCACAGGAGAGTAGCAACTGGAAAAATTATCTTTCAGGGAGCAGCATCATTGCTAGTATTCTCCACATAGCAGAGGTCTTAGAAAAGGTATGTACAAAACTTCAAATGGATTTTGAGAATAGAGACATTTATCAGAGATGCTCTGATGTTGCCTATATTTTCCCAAAGGATGTTCAGGTCACTGATGCAGTTCAACCTTTGTAGTCCTTCTATTCAGTGCAATAGCCTGCGTCTAATTAAATTATGGGTCTAGCACCATGGAAACAAATACATTAAGCTTTTCCCAAAATGGTTTTATCCTATGCACCTGGAAAAAGAAAGCACTCCCTAACATACTATGTGAATTGACTGATTTTTTTTTTTTTTTAAACTCAGACTGTTTATGGCTTAGAGATACAGAGAACAGAAGAGCTCTTTTCTTGAACACAATTCAGTGATAATTTGAGTAATGAACTGGAGATATGTCCAAAGAAGAAAAAGAAAAAAAAAAAAAAAAAAGGAGGCACATTATGCTTGAATCTATAGCTCACCTACTAAAGTCAACAGGCAACAAGAAGCCAACTTCATCTCATCAAGGAAAAAGGGGACCATGTCTCAACAACTTTCTCATTAAAGATTTCTGCACCAGGATGCAATTCCATTACGACTAAAATGTTTTACTTATTACTGAAAGAGCTGTAGCTGTGGGCTGAACAGCACAGAAAACCAATAAACATGTCTTCCCAGAAGTTTCATCTCATTTCTTATCAACTCCTCAGACATCAGCAAAAACACAAATTTTGCCCACAAAACTCATGTTTCTGTCTTAGGCAAAAATGAGATTTCTAACGGCTTGGTCTTCCCATTTTCACTCAGCAATTGTTTAGAACATCTCAACAAAATTGTTTATTTGCCATCCAGAGGGATCTTGACAAACTCAAAAGTTCAACATAGCAAGGAGCATGGTTTTTGCACTTGGGTCAAAGTAATCCTAGATACACATACAGACTGGGAGAAGATCTCCTTGAGAATAGCCATGCAGAGAAGGACCTGGGGTTCCTGGTGGATGAAAATTTGAACACGAGAACACAATGTGTCTTTGCAACTTGGAAGATCAATGGTATCCTGGGCTCCATCAGAAGAGGGGTGGCCAGCAGGGACAGGGAAATGACTGTCTCTTTCTACTCTCTACTCTGCCCTTGTGGGGCCTCACTCGGACTAATGCATTCAGGTTTGGGGCCCACAATACAGCAAAGATATGAAGCCGTTGGAGAGGATCCAGAGGAGGGCCACAAAGATGATCAGAGGTCTGGAGCCCTATAAAGATGGGCTGAAGGAGCTGGGCTTGTTCAGCCTGCAGAAGAGACACCTGCAAAGAGATCTCACTGCAGCCTTCCAGTATTTAAAAGGAGATTATAAACAGGAGGACAATCAACTCTTTACCAGGTTAGACAGTGCTAAGGGGGAATGGTTTTAAGCTCAAGGAGAGAAAGTTTAGACTGAATGTCAGGGGAAAGTTCTCTACAGAGAGAGTGATGAGGTGCTAGAACAGACTGCAGATGCTCTGTACCTGGAAATGTTCAATAAAAGACCGGATGGGGCCCTGGGAAACCTGGTCTAGTACCAGATCTGGAGGTTGGTGGCCCTGCCTGCATCAGAGGGGTTGGAACTTGATTATCCTTAGGGTCCCTTGAGACCCAAGCTATTCTATGATTCTACATTGATATAGACTAATTACTACTTAGGTGTTCAAAACCTAACTTTAAATCCCTAGTCCTCACAAGTTTGCATTGGCACAGCTTCTACAGGTAAGAAACTCCCACTGAGTACTGGGCCTGGAATAAGTCAGTATATTCTTTGTCCCCCCCTTCCCTCCTCATCTTATTTTATACAGCTGATGATATTTTGAAAAATCAGGATGAATTTCTATGTAAACCTATCTCTGTATGCGCAGGCATTTTTTAGTGGTGTGAACAACAACAAAATCATGAACATTTGACTTTCAAAGGCTGGACTTCTTCTACTCTACTGATTTAAGTACTATGAAAAGCTATAGATGGCTAATTTTTTGCACAAGAGGTCACAATCTGAACACTTAAGGTCAGTAGATATTTTATTCCTGTGCTCCAGGTGCTGTGGCTCTTTAAGCCAGAGTGTGGGGTATGCACAGGATGAATCTGTATGTTCTTGCTGGTTTCCATGGGAACCAAAAATAGAAGAACATCCATAACTCAGTGAGGAAAACAACCTATACCTATCCATTTATCTATGCACAGATATACAGGCATGCATATGCATATTTAGTGTGTGTCTACAGATTGTAGTCATGGTGAAGTTGCAGATTTCCTATCCTCTCTCTTCCCATGTATACAATATTCAGACATTAAACCTAAGACTGATTCAATTTTTGTTATGCATATAAATAACTCAGTGTGCAGCTACCTGCTAAGAGGCATGGAACTTCTGTGAATAGTCTGCCACAGACTGTTCCCAAAGTTAAATTTTATTCTGGAAATGAAAGGACAGTCTAAGTCCCAGCTTCTCTCTCTCTCTTAGGCCAATGATTTAAACTTAAAAGGGCCTCATGCCTTTCAGTGCCCTCTATCTACAAAGTTCAGTGTGTCCTTTTCTGCTCTAGTATAATAATTACATATGCCAAGCTCTCAAATATACTATATAATCTGTATATTCATTGATTGTACAAGCACTGAAAGTAAAGTACTACAGATTTCTTGGAAGACAAATACTCCAAAATCTGCCACAGAATTAATGCACAACTTTATGTAAGCTGTTTACCTGTACGTCCTCTGATTAAATAGAATAAATAGAGCTAATGGTCATTCAGATGTGTTGAGAGACACATTGACCTTCCTGTAAAGCACTCCAACATCCTGTATAAACAAGCTATATTCTTGAACATATACACAATCCTCAAAATAAAAGCAGAAAATGTGTAGTATAGACACAAGATAGTCTGTGCCCTGAATGTTTATTCTCTAAAGTAATCACACACCGGGAAAGTGCACTCCACTGAGCATCAAAGCCTTCAAAATTCTAAAGCTAGTTTTTATAACCAAAAGAAAATGACTATTTAGAAAAGGCAACTCAGATCCTCTGGCTATCACAGCAGATATGAATAATGTGCTGACCTCAAATTGCTTATTTTACTCTCATAAAACAAAACAACAACAAAGAGAAGGGGAAGGAAGATGTAAAGCAATGAAAGCAATATGGGGCAAATACGCTATAACTTCTAGAGTTGCTAGCAAAATACTCCAAGTTCATCAAGTTTGACAGAAAATCAGGATGCATTTTAGCAGGTCAGTGAAGTGGGTGAGGTTGCAAGGTGCCAACAATTCACGGTTAGGAAAGATCAGAATACACATGTTTAAAAAAATATCATAGTGAGTTCCCTCCTGTTTCTTGAGCAGGTACATATTTCAAGACTTAGGGCCCCTCAGGGGCCTGCTTCTTTAATAAATCTTATAAAAGCTGAGCCACAGAGGTGACCCAAGCTCCTCTGACACTACCAACTGCAAACTGAAAATAAGATTTTAACAGAAGAAAAGCAATGCTATGTCAGACAAAGGTCACAACAATGACTAGTCTTCCTCCAAGAGTGGCAATGTATACTTTTAAGGTCAAACCCTAATCCTCCCAAAGTGGAACCCTTCTACCTCCCAGCTAATTTTGGTCTAGAGACTTCCTGACTTGGATGAGGTTCTGATGAATTTAGCAATTCTTGACAGAGACTGCTTTTTTTTTTTTTTTTTTTTTTTAACTAATTTCTTGAACTAATCCAAACTTACAGCATCCATAGCAACTTTTTCTGGGGCATTGCATAGCTCAATTATTTTTAGCACAGGGAACCCTGAATTTCTCTTTGTTTTCAAATTGGCTCTTATTACTATCACTTCATTCGCTTCATTCTTGTATCAAAATAGTGTGAAGAACTGATCTCTGTTTACAGTCTGCCCCAACATTTCTATAATTACTTTTATCTATAAACACTAGAGAAGTACTAGTTTCATAGAAATGTTTCACTGATAGTACTATGAATTTATATCCCTATTCCCTCTCCCACACAGAATTAAAAAGTGTGAAGAAGCAAGAACATGAAAGGAGGCAAGCCAACAGCGAAGTAACATTTATTCCAGTTGATGACCCAGCTTCTGCCAAACAAAGGCAGATGAATTGTTTTTATCTCCCTGAAATACTACACATTTCCAAACATAGCTCGTGAAAAAAAAAAAAAAAAAGAGAGTGTGTCAAGGTATGGTGTACCAAGAGGGACCACACAATTCTCAGAAAAGACAGAAACAGGGATGCAAGTCAAAGCACTACTGGATTTCAGCAGAACAGGTACTATCCAAGTGCTAGAAGAGAGTAAGCCATCTGTAACTGGCAAACGAAAATAGCCTCCCCAGCAACAGATCTAAAACACATTTGAAAGGAAGAAAAACAGTACCAGGATCCAGTGTTTCTGAAGAAGAACAGGAGAAAGTTGCAAGTGCATTCACAGAACTCTCCAGTATCCCTGGAAAAATGAAATGAATAGGAATTTTCTTGAAGCCTTTGAGTAATTACAAAATGGAGAGAAAAAAAAAAAAAGCAAAAAAAAAAAAACAAAAAAAAAGCAAAGAAATAGTTTTACAAGATGCATCTGGCAGGCAGCACGATGCATTGGTCCCAAGAATACAAAAGTTTTCTCATTAACTAAAGAAATTCCCCATGAAATCTTAAGAGAAAAGGGAAATGAGAGCTTCTAAAAACTTTCTTCCTTAATCCAAACATATCAGGAGTCCATTTTCTCACCTATCCTAGCAACTGGATCTCAGGACGTGGCATACAAAACATACAGGTTCTTCTCCATGTGACAGCTGGGAATAAGCACCCACTTGCAGTTAGAGTTTGTTAGCCTTTCTTTCACCTTCACTGTAGTTTAGCACTCCTATTAGATGCTCCTAGTCACCTTATCTGCTCTTCTTGTCTGCCTCTGCTTATCACTCCAGTTACTACAATTTTCAAGTCCTCTACCTTTTTGGCAGAAACAATGGTGATAACCCTTCATCTACAAATTTCTCAGTCAGGAACCATTAGAAGTCCCTAAACACTAAAAACACTTCTTCTCTCAAATTATTATGTATTTCTATAATAGAATGAATCAAAATTCAAATTGCCCATGGCTAGGTTACAAACAGACTAACTACATCATTAATATTCTCAAGCTTTTGAACTTCAGCTTTAATCCTCTGGATTTCAAGGAAAACATTCAAAATCGATGAGAACAGGAAAGCTTGGAAAGAAAACTTAAGGACAGAAAACTGATTGGCAGGTAAATGCTGTTCTAATAGTGTAGGTATTTCTGGAGAGAGATTAAATGCTATTGCACTATTGGCAATTAACTAACAAAAGATAGAAAAGAAACTTTCTGGTGGTCCTATTAAGCACAAAAGAAAGTAAAGGAAAAACTGAAAAACAGTACTCTGTGGCACTCAGTACTCCATTAATATTTCAGGTGATCACTTCTTCACCCTAACTATTGAAATAGCTGTAAATCACTTATATATTTCATTCTTCAAGATAACATATCACAGTTTACAATACCTGTACTAGTAATTTACAGGTATTGTATTGTAAAATTCTAACTTAGATTGGATATGACTTTCTCACTACATTTATATAAAGTTGAGTGGAATACAATGTCTATGAAGGCAGACAACTAATGAAACAGAAGTTTCTTGAAAAAAGAAATTGTGTAAGCAAATACATATTTCCTCTGCCATAAAATGAAAATCTCACCAATTTTACAAACAGTGATGTTGTCTTCTTTCAGCACACTAGTTAAGTCTTTCACACATCTCTTACAGACTTTGAAAAAGAGGATAAGGATAACATAAAGAAATTACAAAACACTATTTCTGACAAGAAGCCTTTGCTTTGATCTCATAATAAAAACTGAAGTTGTGAAAGAAGTTTGCATACTGATTTTAAGTTGTTAAGACATTTATTTCTTCCTTTAGCCAAGCCTGGTACAAGTATTTTTCTTGGCTCTGTAGAGTTAATTTTCATCTGTCCATCTTATTGCTTTACTTCCATTGAAGAATGTATAAAAATGTCTCAGGCTACCACAGAAAGGTTCACAAAGTAAATGAGGCAGTACTTTCTCCTTACCAATCTTACTTTCACTACAGTAAAGCATCACCCTTCTGATCACTGTTCTCTCTCTCATTCTCAGTGCCCATATTACTACGTATCAGCCTGGGAAAAATTTAGCAGTTATTACACATAACAAAACAACATAAATTGTAACAAATGCCTATCCTAAAAAGGGTTTGTTTTATCTTTATTCGATTATGTAATTAAATCCCGATACAAATAAAGAGTTACTACGGAACATGCATTTATTTTTGGGCTGTGAACATCAGCTTTATTGAGCTAAAATATGAAAATAAAATAATATTGTAACCATAATATGATCTAAGATAATTTTGGCTAGCCTTTAAGGTTCTTCATTAAGTAGCAGTTTTGGAAAAATTAACATTTCCAACTACCTTTACAAAAAAATATCAACAAGAAAATAAAAATCCTACAAAACTTGAAGTTGGTTAAGTAAAGACACAGTAAGACAAAGTCTAGATGATTGCTCAGTACCTATCCTATTTATCCTTATGTGACTAGAGAGATACTGGGCAGATCATTTCACAAACCATCAAAACATGGAGGAGAATAGAAAGCAGTGTATCTGTAACTTTCAGCAAAGCAAAAGCTTCCACAGCAGAAAGATTTATATCAAAATAAATACAGTATTACTTGAATACAATTCCGATTTACTATTTAAATCCACACAATTTGCAGAGCCTGAGAACTATACCAATAAACTATTTTAACAGTTTTACCCATCCTTCTCAACCTTGCAAATGATCATCTACAAGCCTAGGCCTCACACGTGTAAGGGAAAAAACAGGGGGCACATGCTGGGCACAGTAAAAAAAATTAAGTCCTAATTAGAACTGCTATATATTGCGCTAAGTTCCTAGTTCCATCCAGCCTCTGTTATACAGCCTTGCACTCGGGTAGAGTGCCAACAGTATGTAATAAGGGTGCACACTGTGCCAACAGATAACACTCAGAGACACAGTTTTAGGGATGAAAGCTGTGTTCAGGTCAGTACCAATGTTTCTCCAATAAACTGGAGCTTTCAGGGAGCTAAATTAGGACAACTTAAGAGGATGCTTTCCGCAGAGCTGTACAGTAGAGACTAGTGCTACACTGACATTAGGCACATTTACAGGACAGACTTTCTTTCAAGAAGTAAAAATGTATGCTTCTAGCCCCAAACAGAGAAGACAGAAAAAACCACATTGAAGAAAACTACAGTCATATCCATTTGTTTCCAAGTACAGATGTCCTATGTAGACATGCAACATTCTAAATTCCCTTCTACATGGTGTTTCTGCTCAGTATATTAGTAAGAGACTTGCACATGGACTCACAACATGCTTAACATATGAGATGGTAAGGTTCTTTGCTATCCCTTGCCAGGTGGTGGCAGTTACTAAAGCTAGAGCTACAGGTTTCTGCTAGCCCTATTAGTCAAGTGCATAACGAGGAATGATATACCTGACATAGAAGTATCAGCAAACATCCTTACAGTAAACAGTTACAAAACTTTTTTTACTGCTTTGACTACATTCTCCCTAATCAGGAATAACCCTGAAAGGAAATGTTCCCATGTATTTCACTAATTGTTTCAAAAATATCCTCATAAAAGTTCAAACCATTTTCAAGCTACTCCACATTCTTGCAGCATCAGTATTTACGTCATTTTATTTCTGGTTCTTACCTTGTTTCCCATGGGCTCACAATTGTATTTCCAGGTCCCAGTACAGAATACACGTACTTGCAACAGTGGTAGTTACTCCTTCCTTTTTATCGTTGTGAGTGACTTCTTCCACAATTAGTCCAAACACATCTTACTGTATTGTGCTCACAGCTCTCCATCCTGTTCTGCATTGGCCTCTGTTGTACTAGGCGAACATCCACAGTCGAGAACTCACAAGATGTGGAGCACAACCCACGGTATTTGGTCGAGGTTCGGATTCTTCCATGAAGAAACAAGGAGTACCACAAAGACCAAAATCTAAGGAAGCAGAATCATAAAGCCTGATTCGATCTCCAGTCTTGGATTCTGCAGGCAGTACAGACATCCCTCAGAAGAATAGCAAAAAGTCTTTAAGCTTCAAGGATGAGTTTTTCCTGATCCTTTTCCTCCTCTCTGAATCAAGAGTGATTTGTTCGTGCCTCTTGTATCACAGTTTCTATAAATGTTCTCCTGGACAGCCCTTCTCCCTGCTACTCAGTAAGGCTGTATGGGATACACAGCTGGTTCTCTTGGCTCTCAGAGACAGGTGAGTGCTAATAAGGCCACATTAGACTTTGGGAGAGAGAGATTGCCTGTTCTTTCACAGGTGCTTTCAGGCTTGGCTGAAGTGGCAGTACCCTAGCAGTAACTCAGATGTTGCAGCTACTCTCTTCTGCATAGAAAATTATTATCTCAAACACTACTATGTATCAGCTGTAAGCTACTGGCTTCCTAAAGGTCAATATTTAAAAATCAACAATACAATAGCAATGCCAGGTTGTTGTGATTTTGTTTCTAAACTAATTTATAACATACAAAAATTTGATACAAAACAACTGCAGGATAAGTTACTTGTTTGTGTTTATAGTTAAAATGAAGGGACTTCTGTTCGCCACAGGTAGGTAGGTCTGGAGAGAACTATTTTCCTTGCTTTTCAGCCTAGCTCACCTTCTAGAGATAGGCAGATACTTGCTGAGATAAACTGGAGCAGCTTCAGTGGAGCCAGACTATTTTTACAGGTACAGGAAATGTCTCACAAGATCCTCTGAAGAAACTTTCAACTGTCTCTTCAGTTCATCTACTGATAACTCCTTGAAAGAATACAATGTCATGTACTACTAGTCTCATATTGTAGAGATAGAAATGAATATTGAAAAAAATCAGTAATTCACTGAGAAACTGCAATACAACTTTCACTGAGGAAAAAGAAGAATGTCAACCAGAATAAAAAATGCCGTGTAGTGATGTGTTCTTACTACAGCTTTGTTTTTACACACACTAACATCAAATTGTATGGATCCCACTTAGTACAAGACTCTAGGACTGCAGGTATTGCAGTTTCTGAAGCGTTACAGTATGATCTACTCTAGCTACGGGAAATGAATAACCATTTCAATTTCACAGCAGATTATATGTGGCGTACCTACTAAAACAACTTGTCTTTTTATTGTTGCTTCTAATAACTCAATACAAAACCTGCACAATTTATGATTAAGATGCTCTATTACAGTGATCAAGACTCTATGATTCTCAGTATCAAACCATATTGTACCAGTACAGTTTCTACAACTTATTGAAATTTTACTGAGTACGATCCAGCTCATATTCAAACCTTCAACTGCTATGAATAGTTTCACACATGAAGTCTTAATGCTAAAAAATGGATTGCCAGACATTCAGCTTGGCCTTCCTCACAAGTGATCTACACAATTTCATTTAATATTCCTGCATCAAAATTGTAATTCCAGTTGAGTTCTCTATCACAACAGACAAACCCTCCAGTCTTTTTGGAGGGTAAGTCATT
Source organism: Centrocercus urophasianus (assembly GCF_019232065.1). Lineage (NCBI taxonomy): Eukaryota > Metazoa > Chordata > Aves > Galliformes > Phasianidae > Centrocercus > Centrocercus urophasianus. The sequence continues at coordinate 25,381,409 of NW_024884722.1, forward strand.
TGGGGGGCCTGAAAGGATCTTCTGAAAAAGCCATCTTAATCACCGAAGACTCAAGATTATTGGTAACACCTGTCCAGCCCACAGATTTCCAACCTTTGAAATCCAAATTGCTCATATTATTTATTCTTCTCTCAAACTGCTCATCACCTGTTCTGTCAATTCTTTATTATACATATCAAACATCTACACTACTATAGTTATGAGTATTATCTGGATAAATTTTGCACATACTAGCACATACTAGTTCCAGTCTTGTTAGTTCTCCCTGACGCTGGTAAAGAGCATTTCAGATGTGAAATATTTTTGTGATACATCTCGATACATGAACATCACCAATTCTAGACAGAATGGGAGCATTAAATAAACTAACTAGCTCTCATCTAGCTAACTTCATCTTTCAGTCAGCATTTGTCTGAGCGGGGTTGTTGCAAAGGCTGTGATGAGGTCTCTTGTTCAAGAATAAAGCAACATGTAAACTTGCAATTCTTTCATATATTGTTTTCTTTTGTAGGGAGTCATTTTATGTTGTACTCACACTGCCACTGCAGATGAGCTAGCAGCACTCCAAAATGAAATGGACAAGCAGGTCACACCTCTTCAAGCTGTTACTCCAGATTTAGATGTCTCTGTCTCATCTACAATTTCTGCAAGTCTCTTTCTAACCCAAAGCCACTAAGAATTTACTTTGAAAAAGCAAATCAAAACTGAGCATATGTCTGAAGCGCAGAAAGGTTAGGCTAGTACTGACTAATACATCTGCACAGAACGGAATTAACATGTTGGCAAGGTACTGTGTCTCTGCTCACAGGTCCTGCATTTCATGAGGGCTTACTAACTATAGTGCAATGCTAGCTTGAAGTACTCTGCAGCATGTATCCCAGTGATCTTGAATGCCAGCACAATCAGATCAAATCCCTGTTTGCCACAAACAAATTCAAATTTGTAAGTTCATTAGCATCACTTTACTAAAATAGTTCTTTATGAAAGAGAAGTAACTACATGAAATTTGTTTGCTACACTGGAAGGATTAACTCGTTAGGGGAGGGTCACAGTACATCATAAGAAAAATTAACTTGAAATTCAACATTTGTTTTTGTTTTTTTTTTCAAGTCAGATATGCATGATCTGACCAACACCAGAGAAGAATAACAAGAATTCCCACAGTAACTAAAACTCTTACTGTTTTTAAATTGTTGGCATTGAAAGCTTCTTTGTGTATGTGTAATTCTTGCTGACTATCTATCCTTTCTTTTAGCAATAATTTTCCATTTTGCTTTTAGATATGTGAGAGCTAGGGATCTACTAGAATGGAATTCAGCCTTGAGAAAAGAAGACTGAGAGGGGACCTGATCCAGGTCTATACATATCTGAGGTGTGGGGGGCAGAATGGCGAGGCCGGACTCTTTTCAGTGGTGAGTGGAGACAGGACAAGGGGAAACGGCCAGAAACTGCAGCATAGGAAGTTCTGCACAAGTGTGTGCAAGAACTTCTTTACAGTGAGGTGACGGAGCACTGGAACAGGCTGCCCAGGGAGGTGGTGGAGTCTCCTTCTCTGGAGATGTTCAAGACCTGCCTGGATGCCTACCTGTGCGACCTGCTGTAGGGAACCTGCTTTGGCAGGGGGGTTGGACTCAATGATCTCTGGAGGTCCCTTCCAACCCCTACAATTCTGTGATTCTGTGAATGAAAAAATATACTTTATCTGAACTTCATTTACGTATGCGTAATGTCAGTAGCTTGGACAGCAGGCATGCAAGGCAAGAATAAGTTTCCTGAAGTATTTAGATATTTCATATTATTCTTCCCTGATGAATATTCTGATCTAATGAAGTTTGGATTACATTGTCCTATTTATCAGAGAAATTATTAACGATCTTCAATACGTAGCATTACTAATGATTTATTGATGTTTCCTTCATCAAAACATAGTTTTTTATTACAAATTAACACTTAAGACAAAGTCTTATCTTTGCATTCTCTATTAACAGACAGTTTCCTCATAGAGTGATTTTTGGTGTGAGTCTAAACAAAACTAATTTAATGTCTATCTGGTATGTTCTGCAATTGTTTCCGACCAAACATTCTGTATGTCTTGTCCAACAGTACCTGTGGATAATTCAGGGTAATCTATTTGTGCTACAGCGATACATACATAAGCAAAGACATTCTTATTTACAGCAGAAAGCTTTTAAGGACTTTCACCTCCACTTCTGAGACTTAAAAGCATTATCATACAACTCAAGACTCTCACAAATGGTGAGAATTGACCCAAAGAGTTACCTAGATGATAAAGGAGATCAATGCCTGGCTGCTGCAGTAGCCATGGGGTTCTCTATACACTTTTAAAATTCTTATGTAATTATTCTACATGAAATTTGCCTTCTTTGAGGATGTTAGCAATGATACCATACTGCATCATATTAGTCATAGTCTGAGTACTGTCTCTGCAAATCTTTCTCCATTATTGCCTGTAGCAATAGATGATGGGATTAGACTACCCTTAGGCAAAATGTAGCACAAAAATCATGTAGGCCCTTGAACTCAGATTATTCCCACAGCACTCAAACTCCGGATTAAAGGAGAGCCTTTAAGTATATTTGTTTGTCTCTAATGAAATACACACCCTTCTCTGTATCATCTATTTTGAAATACCCATCTGCCAGCCACATACCCTCACATACTAAATCCTCAGAGATAGCTTGGAAAATGGAACACTGAGTGACATATGGAAGTGTGTTTTTAGTACAACATCTGTGTAGGAGCACATTCCCATATACCTCACCAGCATCCAATCTAGCTTTGGCAGGGCCTATAGATTACCATCGGTACCTAACATTTTTTCTGCTGTGGAAAACTACAAAGTTGAGTTATTCTTCTACAGGTCTTACCAGCAGCACAGTTCTGTATAAATTTGTGTCACACAGTAATGGAAAGTTTGGAAGTGTAGCATCTTCACCATTCCTATAAAGTTAACACTATACACTAGACCTCGCACTTTCACCTTGCCTTTCAGGTTTCTTTCTTTTTTTCTGCATAAATAAATCTTGACTAAATAATCATATTAAAAATAATTTACTAACTTAATCTTCAGATTACTTTTACAAAACATTAAGTTGCTTGTGTCTATCTTTTTCTAGCCTGAAGTGTAAATCTTTTTCATAGTATTTTTTGCAGTAACGAGATGTTCAGTCTGTTAGTCAATACTTAAATCCTTCTGGAAATTAATTTTGAGAGATACGTGCTTTCTCACCTTGATTGCCTCAGTAAAGTCTTTAGCTGCATTGAGCAGAGGCTTATAACTCCTCTCCAAGAGTTTTTCTTTTTGCTCCTGGTTATTAAATAGTGCTGAATTTTATTTGTATTTCATCAGAGTTCTGAGTGCCCTGATTCCATGTCTTTTTCCCTTGTAAACAACTTCTAGTTGACTTCTGTTTTATTTTGAAGACCCAGAATACTCAAGACTTCAGAGGAAAGGGTGTTCTGAAATGGCAGTTCATGAAAGGCTACTGAGAATATCACAGGTTTCTTCAAAAATTTATTAAAAGAGTTAGGTAACCACTTAACATAGAGATTTTTTTTTCTTTGTTTTCCCCCCGCTAACAGTATCTGACTATAGTAACAACAGCAACTAAGAGCAATTGTTGATTGATAGCATTTCTAAAAAGCTACTACCAAAAACTCAAATTCTTTGCAATGGAAAGTTACAATCCATCAAGTCAATGTCAGGAAATAATTGTTGTACAGCAGTATTCATGTGGCAGGTATGAATGTGCATTCTGGAAGTACTTCAAGAAATAATTAGCAACTTAACTGAAGCCCTGGCAAAAAAACAGTAAAGTGAATCTTTTTGTAGGCAGATATCTTATAAAACATGATTCCATACTATTTTCAGGTCATATTGAATAAAAGATTAAGCAAATTTTCTTCATACTAGCTTTGCTTGGTGAAGAGATGTGAGAGTCCACTTTGTTTGCTTAGATACACAGAAAATCACATGAATATACCCATTTATTTCTGTTCTAAATGTGCTTCATCCTCCCCTCTGATATACACCATAACACTGGTAGCAAAGATAGGCAAAGTACTCAGTCGATGTGAAGAAAATGAGATTACAATCTTAAACACTGCTGGGAGAAGAAAAGATACTGCTATCACCAGAACAGTGAAGCAGATGCAAGCCTTGTTTTGCCCTACTCATCTACCATAGCCCTGATCTTTCCTTTTTGTCTTGTTAATTCAGACTATATCTGCTGGATGAAGGATGGTATACTATTTATCGCTGCAGTCCTTTGCTCAATATGGGATAGAACCTGAATAAACTGGATCATTATTTGGTAGTAGGAAGCACATTCTCAAGAATATATCCTCAGGTTTTTTCACTGTGTAAGTTCAATGACCTCAAACAAGCAACAAATCTACACATGACCCTTACAAAAGTATCACATGCTATAGCTTTAAGCATCTGGGACAACAACAACCATTAAATATGAAAAGTAAACCACTAAATATGAAAAATTAACAGTACCATAAAATTGATGGAAAAGAACAATGATTTCTACTTTCTACTCATTCCTATTAAAAATGAGCTTTCAAAGATCTCAGCATGGCTCTTGAAAAGTCCATAAATTGTAGATATAATAATGATGATGATGAAAATACTGAAAGAAACAGACATATTGTGCCTTAGGACAGCCAAACCAAAAAGGGGAGCTAGAGAAAGTGTATGCAATACTGACATCAAAGGGCCAGTGAGTAAAGGTAGAACATGTAACTACAGAGACTCCTCCCAGGATAAACCATATTGTGTGACCTACTCAAACTTCACAGAACCATCTTGGAATTTCTGTATTTGGGTTGAAAAACACAACAAGGATATGACTGCTAAAACTTTGCTTGGATAGTCTGAATTGAATGAACTACAGCTGCATTAAAATAGTTTTTAAAAATCCTGTACCTCCATTTCCATATCTGGGAATTTTGAGAATAGTAATTACCTCCACAAAACAAGTTAATAAATCGCAAAATATGTGACAACTCTTTTCATAAGATCTAGCAAAAACACCCTCAAACCTGTAAGTTTGTAGAAAAAGTTAAGACTTCTTTTTGAAAAAGCAATCAGTACAAGCAAGAATTCATTCTAGTTTACCATCTCTTAAGGTTCAGTCCTGAAGGACAAAGGGATCCAAGAAGGCTGGATGCTCCTCAAGAAGGAAGTCTTAAAGGTGCAAGAGCAGGTTGTCCCCCTGTGCCATAAGATGAGTGAGGAAGAAGACCGGGATGAACAGGGAACTTCTTTTCAGGCTCCAGGAAGAACCTCCAAACAGAAGACCAGACTCTACCTCCAGAAGAACCTCCAGAAGAAGAAGGAATAGGCAACTTGGGAAGAGATGGAGATGTTGTTAGGATATGCAGGGAGAGAATAAGAAAGATAAAAGCCAAGCTTGAATTCAATCTGGCCACTGCAGTAAAAGAGCAAAGATCTTTTTTACAAACATATTAACAATAAGAGAAGATGAACACAACCACTGATGATAAGGAAAAGGCTGAGGTTCTCAATGCCTTTTTTACATCTGTCTTTAAAAGTCAGAACAATTTATCTCTGGGTACTCCACCCCCTGGCCTGGAAATTTCAGATGGGCAGCGGAATAAAATCCCCATGATTCAGGTGAAAACAGTTAGAGACCTGCTTCTTACTCTACCTGGACTGTCACGAGTCCATAGGGAACAATGGGATCCACTCAAGGGTGCTGAGGGATCTGGCAGACTCGATTACTAAACTGTTTTCTACTGTCTTATCGGTGTTCCTGGTCAACCGGAGAGTAATCAGGTGCTGGAATGGGATGCCCAGGGAGGTGGTGGAGTCATCGTCCCTGGAAGTGTTGAAGAAACATTTAGATGTTATACTAAGGCACACTAATGGTTTAGGGGGCAAATGTTAGTGGTAGGTGGATGACTGGACTAGATAATCTTGGAGGTCGTTTCCAACCTTGGTGATTCTATGATTAAAGCAATACTAGACAGCTTCTGCAGTACGCAACCTGAAGCAGTCTTGAATACTGAAAGCAAGCCTATTTATCATTCCACATTCACAATACTACTTACATTTAAACACCAGCCCCTTCAACTGGTATTTTTTTTCAATTCATAGCTGCATCAGTAGCACAATTTGGAGTTCTAACAATCAGAATTTAAAAATATGTTTTTAGCTTTATTTCTCTCTGAATTTTGATTTGATTTTGAAAAAACAAATTAAGGGCTTCTTTAAGTGAAATCTCTAATCTTGAAAAACTAATAGTTCCCCTAGAAGTCGATGTAAAGTCAAAGTAGGATGGGACTCCATATTGTAAACTACGGAATAAGTAATTTTGTATAATAAATATAATACAGACAGAAATGAGAGAAAGAGAGGCAGAAAAAGAGAGAACAAAAAGTCTTAGATAAATGGTATGCGGTGGAAGGGACCTTCAGGATCATCTAGTTCCAGCGCTCTTGCCATGGGCAGGAACACTTTGCAATAGACCAGGTTTCCAAAAGCCTCATCCAGCCCGGTCTTGAACACTTCCAGGGATGAGGCATCCCTAACTTCTCTGGGCAACTAGTTCCAGTGCCTCACCATTCTTTGAGTAAAAAATTTTTAAGGTAAAATTTCATAAAGGTGATGAATTTGACATATTGTGCAACATTCTTGAACAGATTAATAAAGACTTATTTGCTTTAAAAATTCAGAAACGATTTTCACTAGCAGATTCTTTAATATCATTTGTGAAATTAAGTGCAATTCTGCTCCTTACTGAACAGTGTAGATAAAAAGAGCAGTGGAAATTTTCATACATGCATTTTGTAGCTCACAGTTGGATCCCGCTCAGGCTACTTAGGAGAATTCACATGAGAGAAATTGTTTCCCCAGATATGAATAGTAAATACAGAAATATTTCAGAGCATTCAACACTAATTAGTTTAAAAACTGAAATGAATATTCACAGAAATAAATTAATTGTTTGAGACTTTATTCCCTAAGACTTTTCACACAGTTAATTCTAACTAATGTTTCTATGGCAGAAGAAAATCAGTACTTTCCTGCTAGGGCTGATGCCACCATGAGAGGCTGTATCAGATGTTTCCATATTATACAGCTTCTGGGGACATAATCTTGATTGAAAGACCTTTCTTTTTAAATTGCCAAAGCAAAGTTTCTTAGCAGCAGGTTTTGTAGGCTTTTGAAAGAGCAGAAACTGACTTACAGATTCCAGACTTTAGACATAAAACCATACTTTAATCAAAACTCATTTGGTTATAATCAGTGTGGCAATAGAAATGGGAACTCTCTACACCACTTCAAAAGTAATTTTTCAGCATAGAGACAAGCTTAATGGCTTTCTGCATCACAAGAAGCTTGTTGGGGCACTGGTGCAAAGTACCTTACAGTGAGGAAAATGAGTACACAGATGGCTTAAGATTCGATGTTAATGTTGTAATAGCAAGCAAAGAGGCAGAGCACTACTGGATGGCAACGAACTTACAGGAAAGTTTCCATTTACAGTTTCTTTCCTTTGTTCCCTCTTTATGTACCAAAAGGTCAAAAAATCAACTTACAGTAAGAATTGGGATCAGGGTTAGAGCTAGGGTTACATTTGGATTGAAAGAAAAGCCAAGAGCTCCATTTGCAAAAGGGCTGGAAAGAAGCTGCCAAAAGAAAGGGTAGATTGCAAAGAAAACTTAGTTTCTTGAGCTAAGGGGGGGGATTTGTTTTAAGGTCAGATGTTGTTTGGGTCAGGGTTATAACCGAAGGAAAATGAAAGTGTTTCTTTCCTCTTGTGTTCCATTTTTTGTAATGAAAGTCACCATGACAAATGCAACATGCTTTCTCTCAGTCATTTTACTATGTAAATGTTATTAATATGCAATAGGTTTAGCAGAATTACATGTTGATGAAAGAATAAGTACTGAAAGTTGCAACTGAATAGTTCTCTGGCAATGCTACTAGAGGAAATAAAAGTTTAATAAAAGTAGTATTTTAAATAACAGCAAAAATAGACATCTAGTATCATATAATGAATGTTCTAGACTCTTTTTTCATTATTTTCCGTTTTCACTTATTTTCAGAAATGTTTTGTCTCTGTTCCAGATATTCTATTTTACAAGTATGTATAAAAGGGGAGCAAGGTGAGACAGCGGAGTAAAAGTATTTATGTTTTATACTGAAATACTCCTGAGGTATGTCTGACCTGTTCAGGACTCACTAAATAAAGGACATCTTTTTTCCATCATGTAGGATTTATACGCAGGATCACACCCATTTAGTAATCAGTGTAACAGGGTGAGAGGAACCTTATCCAATTCAGGAAGAACATATGCCAAGTCCTGCAGCTGGGAATGAAGAACCTCCAATGATGATACAGGCTGGGCACTGCCTGGCTAGGGTGCAGCTCTACTGACAAGGACCCAGGGATCTTGGCAGACAGCAAGCTGAGCAAGAGGCTGCAGTGTGTCCTGGCAGCAGATCAGGCCAGAAGTTGCCTGTCCTGTATGAATCATTGCGGAGCCAGAAGAGAGAGGGAAGAGATTATTCATTTCCCTTTATTTGGCACTCATTGCACTACATCTATATATTGTGTCCAGTTGTGAACTCCACAGTAAATTAAGTCCCAGATCAGTTGCTGCAAGGCCAGTGAATGCCAACCAAGATGGCAAAGGGCTTCAGGGCCCTGTGAGGACATGCTTAGGAAACCTAACAGCACCTAACAACAGCATCTCACCTCCTACAGAGAAGGTCTTCAAGAAGACAGAGCCAAACTTTGTACAAGGTGTCTTATTTTAAAAACAGCATTTCTGAGATTTCAAGTGGGAGGGAAGAAGGAAAAATATATCCTTGGTAAACAACGCCTGGAATTTAATACTGTTGAAGGTATAATCCAGGACACATGCACAAAATAAGAGTATTCCATCAGATCAATTGTGGTGGCTAGTATGCGTCTCCTCTTCCATCAAGTATACATATACTGAATTTTACTTCTCTATAAATCCAAATATTTTAAATTTTTCTTGGTGGTAAGTTACCTGATGAATTTTGGGAAGGCTTCGAAATGACACTAAGATGTGAATACCTCCACAAATTACAGATAAATGTAATTCCAGAATACTTATCAAGAGATCTAATGATCTTAAATTCACCTAACACTGTAACAACTAAACTCATTACAATGATTTGTGTAATTGAATTGTCTACATAAAATCATATCACAGGTGTGTCACTAGGAAGCACTATCTTTATAAATGGCTACTGGAAAAAATGAAAAGCATGGTTTTGAATTTATTGATGCTGAATCTTACCTGCTCAGAACTAGTGATACTTTCCAATACATTGATCTGATACAGAGGCATATACTATGACTTCCTTTTCTTGCACAGCACAATCACTGCTCACAGAGGAGCCTACAAACAAACAAAAAAACAAAAAACAAATCCCCACATTTTCTAGCCTTCAGTCTTATTTTATCCCATTTATTCTCAAGTGTATATACAGAGAATCAATTTTATAGCACCTAGACAAAGTGGTAACAGAATTTCAAAGATACCAAAGATGGTGCCTTTGAAAGGGGATGGGGTGGGAAGAGCAGATCAGAGTATTTTGAAGAATTAGAAAGCACTGCCATGTCCCAAGATACGAAAAAACCATCTTGCAGGATTTATAGACTGCTGTTGGGATTAAAATCTGTCAATTCATCCTTGAAATACATTTGACTGGAATTATAGGTGGTGGATCTATATGTAAGGTTAACAACTTTCAGCTCTCTGATGGAAATGTTTTACTGCTGGGGTATTTGATCCTGGGCTTCATCAGAAGGGAGGTGGCCAGCAGTGACAGGGAAGTGACTGACCCTCTCTACTCTGTCTACTCTGCCCACTCTGCCCTCACGGGGTCCCATCCAAAGTACTGCATCCAGATCTAGGGTACCCAAAACAAGAAAGACAGGGAGCTGTCTTTTGGAGTTGGAGAGGATCCAGAGAAGAGCCACAAAGATGATCAGAGGGCTGGAGCACCTCTGACAGGGGAGGTTCAGCCTGAATAAGAGAAGGCTGTGGGGTGACCTCACTGCAGCCTTTTATTACCTAAAGGGAGCCTACAAATAAGAGGGGAGTCAACAAGGGTGTAAGTTTACAAGGGTAAATAACAGTAGGACAAGAGGAAATGGTTTTAAGTTGACAGAGGAAAGATTTAGGTTGGATGTCAGGGGGAAGTTCTTTACTAAGAGAGTGGGGAGGTGCCGGAACAGGCTGCCCAGAGAGGTTGTGAATGCCCTGTCCCTGGAGGCATTCAAGGCCAGGTTGGAGCAGCCTGGTCTAGTATTAAACGTGGAAGTTGGCTGCCCTGCCTGAGGCAGGGGGGTTGGAGCTTGAGACCCCTTCCAACTCAGGCCATTCTATGACTCCAAGATTCTATGAAGAGCTAATGAGAACCATCTCTATTCATATCTGGAAAACATCTGCTATGTATGCCAAAAGGGACTAGGGTAGAGAAATAGAATTATCCATAAGAAAGCAAAGCTGTACTTTTGAATGTCTTTGAATACTTCTAACAGCTCAACACAGGTACAGGAAGCTCTGCACAGTGCACTGCCTCATGTGCTCAGAAACAAAATGGATTCTTGAAGAGGTGCAGTACTCCACCTGAAAATAGGCTTGAAATTTGAAGGTGCAGGCATTCTCTCAAAGCACAAGCTGTGAATCTTGCTGGATTTCAGAGCCAGAAGAATAAACATACAGCGTTTATTGTGTGTGTGAAGCATCTACTGCTGAGGGCCTTTCTTATCACAGCTGGAATGAGGAATGAAAGCATCCCTAATAGTTAGAATAATTAGTAGCAAACATGACCATTTTAACGGTTAAGAAGAGGAAAGTGGCTGGAGAGAAGAAAGTTTTAACCATTAGATGAAAATATAAGGTCTATACTGCTTGGCTTCCTTCTGTGACAAAAGCTGCAACTAATAAAGAAATTAGGCTAGCTGTAGAAGAACTGTATCCTTCAGAGGTCAGAGGTCATGTCTCCTACTAAAATTTAACAGGCAAAGCCACGAGATGCCATGTTTTATTGGACCAGGCAAGCAGGAACAGACTGTTCATTGAAAAGTGAAATAATTTCAGATGGATATCCTCTAAGCTTGGTAGTCTTCATGACAATTACAAGAAGGATTTTCCAACAATACCTTCCAGCAGCTGAGACAGCACATGGTCTGTCAGTACTAAAGGAAGAAAACATGAAGGAGAGTTCTTTAAACAGTCACAGATTTATGAGAAGAAAGAAGATAAAGAAAGGATAGCAATGGTTTGAAACCACAAGTAGTCTCAGATTTATTTGTTTTCTGCTCTGATTTGGGAGCTGCATGTTGAAAACGCATTGTATTGATATTTTCAACAAGCAGATAGTAAAAGAAACTCATAGATTTGGTGAGCAGAATTTCCAGCTGCATGCTTCCTCTGATTACTCAGACTAGCTCCCATCCTTTCTTTCTCAGAAAGCTTCAATTTTCAAGTTCTAAACCTTCTCTCAAAGGGAGAGAAGAGATTTCATCCTAGCTTTTGGCCACAATGTATTTGTGCATCTCACACTACTGAATGCAAATCTGGAATCCTGTATTGCTATTTGTAGTTACATATTTAGCTCTTAGATGCAGCCACTCAAAAACTTATTCCTTTAATCGAGATGTTACTGTCAGCTCTGTGTTGATTTGAAAGCAGCTCCAGGGGCCATAACTGAATCTGTCACAGTTAATCAGGAAGAGAAACAGAAGACACAGTTTCCAAAATGCAAGGAGATAAGACAGATGTTTTAGTTTTCAGATATGCAACTGTAATCCCATTTTCTCCTCCTTTTCATTGACCTTTGTTGCCTATTGTCCAGATTTCTTGGAAATTGACCTGGTTTTCAGTAACATCAGACATCAGTGATGTCATTCTGAATTCAAAGATCCCGTACATGTCACCATTACCTTCCCAGAATGATAGTTCTGTAGCACCTAACTTCTGAAAACAAGCTTGAGATTGTAATATATAACCTCATCACAATCCAGAGCTGCAAAGGAAAAACAAGATTGCCCCTGGACATACGACATTTTACAACTATCTTTCTCTGTAAGTGTAAAATAGAGCAAAGGCAGATTCAAGCAAAAGCAGTCTGATGAAACTTACTTGAAATAGAATTGGACAAATTTCCTTCCTCCACAAGACTCCACAGATACATGTATCCAGATTTAACTTAAACATCCAGTAAAATAAAATCTTTATTAATAAAAGTTTAAACACTACCAATTATCCATACCAGGTAACTATCCTTTGGAATCCATTACCTTGTAAGCATGACATAGAAAATACCCATATACCCCAAACCCTTGCCTAGACAGTTATCTTTGGATTCATAGGATTTTTCAAAGGATTTTTCAAAGGACCTTTTCCCCCCACTTAAATAAGTTAAGTGTCTTTAAAGAGACAGTCTTAATACCACAGCTGAAGTACTACTGAAATTATTTTCCTGTACAAACAATTATTTTCAGATCAAAACAATATACTTGATGTTAGCTTGCTTTAACAAGATACCCTGAGTTACATAAAATAGCTTTTAAAGCTCAAATTATTTTCCCTTCTCCAATCTAACACATACATGAATGGCTGCCTACATAAACTGACAGCAAATTGGGAGCCAGATTGCCTTGATACAAAACGTTTATCCTCCATTAAGTTTTGGGAGTAAATTCCAATTGATAGATTTCAGTTATTATTATTAATATGTTCTTTTGAATTTTGTTTTAATACCATCTGCCGTGTTTCCTGGATGCATGAAAAATGCTTCTGCGTTGCTTGCTTGCAGCACTGGAAGCTTCCCATCGATATGCTCCATTCCTCTACAAAGAGTTAAAGCTGAAATAGGAGCACTGTGCAGGGAGCATACTGGATAGACTGTGCAAATGTGCAATAAAACCAAATTAATATAAAATAAACATTGGTCTCCCTAAAACTGTCACCCTTTGGTCTTTTCCATTCTTTTTTATTAAAGGTAGTCTATCATTTCTATTCATATTACTCAAGAGTATCTTATAGAGCTAAAAGTTGAATGAATTAATTCTCTCTGGTATATTGGAACAGCTAGGTGTATTTCTCAAAGTGTATTATTTCCCAAGGTATATTAAGTGCAGGCATTCCCCTAGCATTCTTTTCCTCAAATCTGTTTATACTGCTTATACTTTCTTCACTTGGTTACTGTAAACTCTGGATCCTCCCTCCATCCCCCAAATCAGTCATCCTCCACACTAGCAGTTGTTGGCTGATACAGAGAAGCAACCAATCACAACAAGTGGGTTCTTTACTGCTTCATTTCTGCATTCCTTGTATATACATATCCTACTGTAATTTCTCAAGTGCTAACTAACTGTGAGACAATAAAACATAAGACATAAGTATGTAGATTTTACTTAATGATTTTTCAAAAACACACACCAAAAAAACATATTTTGGTACTAGATTCTTACGAATATATGAACATTTGAGAAACATTTTAAACTGTAAGAAAGTAATTACAGTTAAACAAACTGCAACAGAGAAGCTATAAATCATAGTTTGAAGAGTAAGACTTCACTGACACTGAAGCAGTGCTCTCCCACACAGCTTTCCTGAGCACGCAGTCCATCATGCTGTTATTACACTACTTTGAACACTGCAGCTTGCTACAAACAATTTTATTAGTTAACCCAGGTGGTGTGGATAAAAATACAGGAAGAGACATCTTTGTACTTATTACTTCAGTGTGAATTTTACAGGATTGCAGCAGTTACTGGTATATCACATGCAGTTTCAAAGAGTGAAACTTTCTATTGTCTTCGAATGAACTGAAGAGAGGAAAAGCTCTTTTGTCTTATCTCCGATAAGCAGCTTCTCACAATGAGCAACCACTGAGGAAACTTGCACTATTTGCTAGCATCACTTTTCTCATCACCTGAGCAATTCTGTTATTTAATGGTATGGAAGATGAGGCAACCTGTATTTAGGAAGCCAGGGAATTCTTCACTCTCCTTACTGAACAGCTACTTATCACTTACTGGAGAATTCATATCATTTAAGAGAAATTAAACAGCAGGAGTCTTAGACTGTCCAGCAATTAAAGAGAGATTATATTCCTTTTACTCTTTAAAATGTTGTCAAGTTAATAAACACTGACATCTTCTAACTCATAAAAATGAGAGCTCTGTAGGAATGTTTGATTATATACTTAATTATATTTAATAGAAGTTCAATAAAATAGAGAAAGCAGGAGAAAGAAAATAAAAGTGCTGCATTTGACAAATTCATTGCCTAAAAGGAATATGTTACTACTTTTAAAACAAATAAACAATTGATTGGCTTCTTGATTTTTAAAAACAGTTACAATTGAATAGCAAATATCCTTAGTTGAAGTCTTTATTAAAGAATCTTTATAATATTTTTTTTAGTCCAGAGATTTTGCATTTTGTTTTCTTTATATAAAAAACAAGAATTAGTCAGCCCTAACCAAGACTGAATCTGGAACAAATTTATTTTGGTCATACATATATGAAACATGTAGAATTTACTAATATACTGACCTAAATTCTTTCAGACAATGCCCTAGAAACTGTCATGACACCCATGGCACTAGCAAGATCTTTAGAAAACATAGTTCAATGCTTCTTAACATTTTAAAACCCAGAATTGTAAACATTAATTGTAATGAAATAATTAAAATTCTTGAGGCATTTCTATCCACTAAGATACACTTCCACAAACTTACAGACAATAGGAAGGAACTTGTGCCTTACAGAAGTTAAAGCTAATTTTCTGTTATAGTTGGAAATTTCTGATACTGGGGGGTTAATAACTGAAATGATCCAGAATCGCACAACCTGTCTGCATAGAAAACATTATCTTTCTTTTCTTAGGAAAACAAACAAACAAACAAAACAAACCACTAAGTCAGTACTTCTGAGTGATTACAGACAGTTAAATACCAACTACAACCAAAATGTTTGAGGACAGCCTAACTCCAGGTGCTGTTACTTTTAAGACACATTACTCACAGTCAAGGTTTTCCATAATTCTTTCTTACTTGGGCATTCAAACACATAAAGTATTTCTTCAAAAAAGACCAGAATATGAACCAAATGAGTGTCTTAGCAAAACCTTTTCCAAGGACAAACATCTGTAGAGAAAGCACATAATTCTGTGTGTCCCTGTATGACGGTCAACATTTACTAAGAATGAATACAAGCATGACAGGACAGGTACAATTATTTGTTGGATGGTATGCATCACATTAGATGCACAGGCAATAGCTAGCAATAAACAGTATTCACACCAACAGTTGCTCTAAGCTGGATTTTAACAGCCATAAAAAAATTTCTTTTTGTTGCTTAAAACATTTCTAATCTCATTCCACCCTCCTGCTTGCAAGATCTCAGGTCTGGAAGCCACTTGCACTCCCTAAATGCAGAAATCCTCAAATTCTGCTTTCTCCATGTATCACCATGAGTTTGTACAGTTTCACATAGTTTCTCTAACAGCCATCTGTAAAGTATTTTACAACAGCTTTTGCAGGTTTCACATGCAGATGGGTCCCATGTATCCCTACAGCTATGTCAAGACAGCTCCAGCAGAAATGTATATTATGTCTACAAACATTAAGTTTTGAGATCTTTTCCAGAATAACTAATTCTAGAATGAGTGTCAGGAGGGGGCCAGCCCAACAACCTCCTCCGAGCAGGATCAGCCCAGAACAATGCTTTGCCCACAGAGTCCATAGCCTCTCTGGAGATCTGTCCCAAGGGCTTGTTGACAGAAGTAGCATATTTAGCTGTACTTGCACAAGGGCAGTTATCAGCAAAATTACGACAGATTTTTTTTTTTTTTTTCCCCACAACACCAAGTGGTGATACCTATTTAGGATATAACACAGACTTCACACTTGTGCTGCTTTTGAAAATGGGACAAAATATTTGAAGACGTGTGTCTCACAGACTGCCATCTGGCTTCTCATGGTTCTTTGTTAATGTACTAGCTCCCCTCGAGCTTCACAGCCCCCCTGAGCACCACAAACCGCAGCAGGCACAGCAACCTGCCCTAGAATACAGAGCTTCAGCACACGCCAGCTAACCATGACAAACACTTGCTGCCTCCAGCTTGCTTAGAAGCATGAAGTTCAAGATACACCTCTAAACAAGATGTCAACAAACAACAAATCTTATTCTGTATCACATGCAGCACATACATGGTCTAGCATATCACCGAGATTCCAAAGGTTCTCTTCTGTGGTTCAAATACAAATTAAAAAGAAATAATTTTATTTTGCCTTTTATGAGCATTTGTAATAAACAATGAAATCAGAACTAAAAATTTCCAGTGTACTATTGTGATCCTCTAAACCACCATTTAGCTTCCAGTTATGACTGTCAGTGCAAGCAGCTCTTAATATACCTGCAAATTCTCAAAATTACCAAAGCAGTGACATTTAACTGCAAAACTATTAGCTTCACAAATTAGATCAACTGCGATAAAGCTATAAAGTAAATTACATATCTGGACAAATAGGTACATGCACACATAGCAATACAAAGAGGGAAAAGAAGAGAGAGCATGCAATCAAGAATGAATGAAAAAGATCTGTGCATGTTGATTAGCCATTCTCCAGTTAATCTTTTAACAACATGTTTTTCCTCAATGAGTAAATTGTATCTGTTAGAAATTCTGAATTCAATATTTAAAAAAAGAAAATGTTAGAGAATTATCAGATCTGTTCTTTAATGGAAATTCTTTAATCTATGCCTTTGTTTAAAAATAGTACTATAAAATCGTTATTAATGAAAGTACTGGTGATCTACACTCCATCAGTCCACAAAAATTGATAAACTTTCAATAGTTCAACTGTCAGCATTTTCTTGACTGTTTTACTGATACAAATAGATTGAGTAGGCTGAGCTTTAATTCTGGTTTTGCAATAACGTTCCTGGAAAACGTGATCTGGCTTTCAAACCACTGCAGCAATGCAGCTGAAAAAATTAAAACATATTTTATTGTGAAAGAGCATAAACAAAATCATCTTCACATAACCAGCATTTGTTTTATATTTTATGTAGATACTTTATCTTTGAATATTTCACTGCTAGAAATCAAGGATGAGCAGTAAGTCAGAAATTACTATCTGTGTTTGAACTTTCATAATTGAGCATCCAAGGACTGAGCACATGCTAATGAAAAAGCTGTCTTTGTACAGTCCTTATGATAAGAGCTGCAAGCATCTCTCATTTCCACTATTCTGAAAATTACCACCATTAAATATTCCCCAGAGAATGTGTCACACACTTGTCAGTGCACAAACATGCTCCTCCTTCTATTCTGGGGGAGGGGAAAAGGTTCGAATAATTAGGAGAAAATGAACGAAGGTGAGTAATGGCAGCCTGACATGTGATGAATTGCTATCTCTTGGCAGCTTCATCTAAAATAAGGTATAGAAAACAGATTTTCAGAGCATACACAAAGTACATAACTCTATAGGTCAGTACAAAACTACTTTTGCTTCTTCTACACACTACATTTCAGCAAAATATTAAACATTTCATAAGTTTGTATTAGAAACTCAGCAGTTCATTAAAGGCACTTAAGGCCAATTACTAATAATAATCTAAAACACTCAAATACTGCATATACATGAAAGCTTTTGACAGCAACAGATACCACGTGATAAAGAAAAATCTTTACAATTTCAATCCATGCTTTCCATTCCCCTTCTCACTCGTATCCATGCATCTAATTCCATGAACTCAATCAATGCTTGTACTCACTAGTTTTCGCAATAAATTATTATTGATATAATGACTGAAATAATTATAAAGTACACCACCAAGCTGCAATGAAAGCAAGCAATCATGATATTGATAGCTGCTTTACCGTATTTTGTATTTTAATCATTATCATTCACATGCAAGATCTTCAGATTTGCACCATCCCAAGAGCAGCATTTTCACTCTGAAAGCTTTTCTTGCATCGCATCTTCAGTTCTCTTGGTTCCAGCACTCTACTTTCTTGCTAGATGGTTAACAGAACTTCCTCTTCATAGGTAATAAGCTGAGCTCTAATATAAGTAATGTTCTAGCTCTCCCCTCTTTGATCTCAACCCAGACAAACAAAAAATAAAATACATCTGCCATTACCAGAACAATAAAATAAACTCTGAGGAGATGCATGTTATCAAATCCACATTCTTGGATTCTACCAGAACATGTGTGCCTCTGCTCCTCTTAAGATAATTATTGGCAGACTCCTTTTATTTCTCATTTTCCTACAAGGCCTTTCTTTGTGAGTGAGATGACAGAGCTACTAATGGTATCATTTTGCTGTAGAATTATTGTATAGTTAACATGAAAGCAGTCTGTGGGCCTGAAGGACTTCCAAAAGAACAAAGTACCCGAGGAAAAAATGATAGTCCTACAGAGTCAGGTGGGTGTGAAATGGAGGCTGTCCTCTGAGACACGGTGTTAAGATGAACTTGAAGAACCTTGCAAAGTAAGTTTGCGAGACTTCCAAGAAACATTTCAGAAGACTTGGGGACCAACCTTCTGAGCTGAGAAGTTTCCCACCTCTTTACTGAAGGTCATTGCAATTCTTTTTACAGAGAATAAAATGAAGTAATAAAACTGGAAGCACAAGGGTTAATCCTAGAAAAATTAAGAGCATAAAGTTCAAATATGTGTGGAGGTAGACAATGAGAAGAGCATGTTTTGAAAGCACAGTGGTTGAAAATAGAAATCCAACTTGAAACAATTAAAAAGGATTCTAGATAAATTCTGAGTTGAAAAAGAGCCCTAATTCCTTCAGCTGAGGCAGAGAAAAAAAAAAAGTAAGTCTCTTCAGACTCGGTCATCTATCTCCTATTGTTTGACAATGTAAACCAGAATGCCTTTTATTTCTATGATTTTATATATTAATAAATGCCTAAATGAAGTGAATAACAGGTCTGTCCTCAGCTTGGTTAGAAAGGGAGAAATACAGCAAAAGGACTTAGAACTATTACTGCTTTAAACTGTGCAACTCCAATCCTTGAACCTGCGCTTTGCTCAAAAGTTTTTTACATTTTTCTTAAAAAAACCCAAACCAAAACTTAGAAAAAACGAGACTTAGAAGGGGTTTTGTTTGTTTGTTTTGAAGAAGATTTAAGGATGAAAGAGCTCAGAGTTCCAAGCCTTGTAAATATTCAACTACCCCTGCAGATTCTACATTGCCTTTTAATCGGTGCAGATCACTTCAAGCATGCCTTAAGCTCTGCTGACTCACACAGCTCAGTGCTCCTGTAGTCAGCTCTGGACTCATTCGCAATGTAGGAATGGAGTGCGTTGTTTAGAAAAGCTGTTGATTTTCTATGCTGACTTCAAGTTAATATAAATTAAAAAAAATCTGAAAGACTACTTCCCTAACAGGTCCCAGCACCATATCACACTCACCATCACTCCTTCACTATCGTTCAACTGCGTGGGCCAATTTTTCCCAAGCAATCTTCCAGGTGCAGAATTCACCTTTATCTTTCTTTTCCAAAGCTATGAATACGCAGAACATTTTATGGAAAGTACTGTCTGAAATTCCTTTGTTAGTATACAGATCACTTGGCTTCAGGAGGTCATTTTCCATAGCATGTTTATGCAAAAAAATTACCAAAAAAACCCAGCAACTTTCTATAGTGAGGGTCGCACAATTTGTTAGCAAATCTATCAAAAAGCATTAAAAGTAAAACTGCTTTATAAGAGAGCAACATCAGATCAGTGCTACAGCTTACACCACGATATTCTTCCTGGGTAAAAAAAGCAGTTCATACCTTCCATTTCCCTGTAGTACACATTTACAAAGCTAGCTGTATTTGCACTGATTTACCTCTCCTGGCAAATTTTTCACCAACATTTTCAGTACTACCTACAGCTACTACAATTATTAATGCTCTGGAAATTTATACAATGAATAAGCTGTTAATAACACTTGGGAAAAAATGTGGTAGATATACCAACCTACCACTTCAACCAGTGTTCCTCCCTCCTCTTCCTTCCCACTCTCCCAGTGACCCTTCATTTTCAGGTGCTAAAATTGAACATACATTGGTTGCAAGTAATTTGTTTCCCTTTTCTTCATGGAACTACCTAATAGTTTTAGTATCTTCAGTCACTGCTAATTAAAACTTAGCTGTATACTCTAAGGGCATAGCTACATTAAAATAACGGAATAGAAAACAATGTCTGGTTGCAAATTCTTTGTCTACAGTGGAGCTTATCATGCTGTAGAGCTGGGATAAGAAGAGTCCACACAATCCTGTAGTATGATAAAGTAACCCCAAAAGCAGAGATAGCCAAGTCCTATGAGTTCTTGCCGACATCAAAGAAGTCTGAAACCAACAATGTTTAAGTCTGACTGAGGGAAATGAAACTTTGAAGAATTTCTCTGTAAAACTGCAGACAGTTATGAGAAAACTTTTAAGTTACCTCAACCTTAAGATAAGAGGATGTCTGACTGTTGACTGATGTAAATGTTCCTAAGCATTAAATTACATAGTACCTTTTGTCACTGCCTGAGGCAGAGATCAGTTTCTGGATGACCCTGACCTTGGGAAGGATGACTCTGTGATCTATCATTACAATTCTGGAAGTCAAATTTCCTAGGACTTTCTTTTTATGTGCATTTTATATTCCTAGATACTTTAAAAAACAACTGGCTGATACTTTACATAAAAATTCTCTTTCCTGTTTAGTGAAAAATTCCATAGTTGATGATTTCAAGCATTTAAGAATGTTTGCACAAGATCAAAGTTCTATTTAATTTGCTTTCCTTATAGGATCAGATATTATGGCTGAAACAATAGTCTTTAGCTCTGGCATTTATATCTTCTCAAACATGTTTTCCTTGCATGTGAGCTGTAATTACCTTTCATTACATGATCTCAACTATTTCTTGCAAAAACCTCATGTCTAGTTGCTGATCAGGTGACCACCCAGTAACTATTATTTTGTTTAATGCTTATCATTCTTAATAAGGTAGGTGTAACATGTCCGAATATTTATCGCATGCTATTCAAACCTTAGTTTGAAAGCAGAATGATGAATTTAGAGCAAACTTCTCTATGTCTCTTGGCACTCTGTTATGTCACCACTTCACAAAAGAAATTAAGGGATTAATCTGCAACGCACCATATAAATGACACTCTCTTACTATCTCTAATATGAGACAGAAAATCATCTTAACAATGTAGGATAAGTGACTTAACTCTTGCCTTGAACTTCTGACAATCAGATTTCAAATTTGGTGGAAAAAAAAACCCTGATGTATGCATCATCAGGAATTCCTCCTGTTCCCTAGTACAAATGACTTAACTGGAAGAAAACAGCTCTACTGAATGGACAGTAACAAAAAACAGCTGAATAGGGCAACCGCTCACGTAACATGATGAGCTCAGGCTCATCATCTTATTTTTCCTCTTTAACTATAAAACACACAGTATCTGCAACAAATAGGACACATACTACAACTAATGCCTTATAGTATTATAACCCTCATTTGTGGCTTTAAGCAGGTCCACCTTCTTCAATGAGTAAGCGTAAAACATAAGGAAAAATAGCATGCAAATGTGCCATACGATAATATACCATCTTGCAGCCACTCAGAAAAGGAAATTAAAAAATGTGTATCAAAGTCTATGGTCACCAAACTTACAACTTCTGTCAACAATACACATGCACGTGGTCTTGCATAGTTGAACTCAATACAAATTTTGATACAAAATTTAACAGGAACAGAACTAAGCCCCAAATATCTGTTCAACAAAGATGGGATATAAAAGACAGCTTTATTTCCAAATGTTAGGCAGATGACATAACAGTATTTGTTTTCACATATTTTGAGACATTTTCTCCTGTGTGTACATTGCTATTTTTTTTTCCTAGAAAAACAAATATCTAACTTGTAATTTAAAATAGATTCTATGACAATGTTTTTTCACTGAGAACTTGAGTAGAACTTGAAAAAAATATGACTTGGCCAGATAGAGTCAAATTTATGGCTGTTAATTGAGAAATCTTTCTCAGGAACTGTTTTGCTGCTGAAAAGAGACATCACAAATTTTTATTTAAAAACAGACAAACTCACGAACATCAAAAGGAACAGTTTGAGCAAAAATGTCATGTTAGGATAAACACAGATAATCCTCCCTGACAACTAGCCTGCTCTATTTCTGTGAGAATTCATGCAATTAACTGCTACTAGGGACAAAGTGAGTAAAACCCTTCATTTAATAAGCACCAATGTCAGATTGTGCTTATTGGTGTATAACAGTGTCATATAATACAGATTAAAAGCATTTTCTGAATTTTGATGACTCTAGATTATGCCCATGAAACGTTTAGAAACATGGCTTTAAGCCTTAAATATAAACATATTTAAAACTCTTAGTGGAACCTTCCCTGGGGAGCTGGCATTGATATGCTCAGATTTTTCTGAAACATCAAAATAAATTTACTTCAGCAAAAATAAAGGAAAATAAAACACAACAGTAATTCTGAATCTAGTGCATTTGTTTTTGATTTATGTCTGTTGACTGGCTATGGACATCCAGATGGTTTTGTATTTCATTAGGGACATTAGAAAATGAAGTCTCTAGATATACATCACTTCTCTTTCTTTTTCTTTCTGATTTTATGTTCTTTTTTACAATGAGAGTACTGACTCTTAAACATGAGCCATGCTTTTTCAAATATGGATTTCTTAACCAGAAAATGGACATAGCTGACACATTATCCTGAAATGCTTTCAAACTTCATATTATCATTGCAAAACAACTGTTGAGTATTGAGCCTTTCACCTTTGCTCTCTCACATGCATTCTTCCTATTAGTTAGTTAAAGTATTATTAGGGAAACATGATTATAATTGATCCCTTATCAGCTACTGTCTGCTTTCTCCATTATTTCAGGAAACTATCAAGGACACTTAAAACCCCTAAACACGAGGTGAATCTCCTGGCAATTCCTTGATTTTGAAATTATCTCTTATCAAAATATGACTTCTGTTTGCTAAAAGAAATTTCCAGCATCTGGCAAATAATGTCTGTCATTGATGGCAAAACAACAGTCTCGTGGATCATTTCAGCTTATAATGGATGTCTAGATGGACTCTGAATGTTTGATTTATCCAATTTGGTATTCAGATATTTCAAGTTTTGTTTAGTTTTAAAAAATGCTTTAGTTTGCAAAAGGGAAAGAAAAAGGCCTATTCCAATACTATGATATGAAAGAAAAGTTCAAGTGGCATTTGGTCTTCCATTGGAATAAGGAAGAAAAGTCCACTTGTAAGAAGTCTATTATTATGTCAGGAAAAGGACGTCAGAATAATACATTACAGGTGTAAGAAGAGTCTTCTGGAGATCTGCAACATTTTTCTTTTTCTTTTGGCTAAATTGTTTTGATATTTCCCAGATGATAAAAAGAAGCAGTGATCAAAACTACTGGTCTACATAAAACAGCATTCACACCTATCATATATTGGTCGTATTTGCACATACCAAGTTACAAACTCTTATCTTGCTGACAACGCATGACAATCCATCATGTCTATTAATTTAACTGCTATATGTAGTGTTTCTGGCCAGATATCTGCAATAGTAACTAACTGCTATAATAAATTTACAATGCTTGACATGTGCAAACATACATGCATTCTATATGTAGAACAGAAGGCAAATAGTAGGAAATGCTACACAAGCAGAAGACCTCATACAAGTTAACCCCAGTCCACAAAAAAAATCTCAGTCAGTACACAGGTAAAAAATAATTGCAAACCCTCTTCCTTCCCCAACCACTACAATGATTGTCAGACTCAACATACTGCACAAATACCACTCAGTTCTAAACAGTCCTAAACAAAGAAAACCTGGGGCTGGTGAGCATTCATGGAAATAGAAACTGCAAGCAAAACCTGAAATCCAACAAAACCCGACAAAATTTTTGTTTCAGTACATTTTCAGTTTCTGAAATACAAGCAATATTATCATATCTGACACCTTTACAAAGCCCAGCTTTGAGTTCCTGAAATCATGCATTTGGATCTAGGGAAGAATTGTTCAAGAGAAAAACGTGATTTACACTTTTAGTAGGAAAGCATCTGTTTTCTCCCCTGGCAATCTCCGCCTCTGTCATTCAGTCAAGTCTGTTTTGCAGGCATACACAACTAATGCATCATCTCTGCACGTGATTAGAAAGCAGCTCCTTGTAAAAAGGCGATAATGTTTTATAAGCAAACACCAAAACACATTAAGCACAAATCTACTCTCTCACTTCCCCATCCCCTTCCTATATCTCTAAAAACTCATTTCACAGTCCTTCCAGAAGTGATCTCTGAAAGCTTAAGGTGAGAAAAAATCATAAATCGTTCAAAATCTAACAATTTTGTGGCATTTAAAAGCTGTTACTTTTTGTTTTATTCTTTTGCGTGTGCTTTTCTCAGCAGAAAGCAGATTGTCCTTCTGTTATTTTCTAGCTATAAATGGTGATTCATAAGATTTATGATAATACGTTTTATATTAAAAAAAAAAAATACCAGAAAACAACACAACAAATTGTATAGTACTGGTAATTATAGACTTTCTACTGTTATATTTCACAGTTCACCCATGGTACACTTAGCATATAAACTACCCACAAAATGCTATTTTTGCGCATTTAACAGACCAGGCTGCCCAGCCACATCCAGCCTGGCCTTGAATGCCTCCAGGAATGGGGCATCCACAGCCCTCTTGGGCAACCCATTCCAGTGTATCAATACCCCCTGAGTGTATCCTATTGTGTCTCTTCATCTTGCTTTCCTCCTCCCTTAAAAGAATAAAATAAATTAAGAAGCATTTACATGAAGATGGAGTTCTGCTTAAATTTCGTGTTTGGTTCGTGAGCGTCTCTTAGTGGTAACATAAACCTCTACTTTGCTGAAGTCTATGCTTTCTTTGAGATCCTTTATTCAATTTTATAGCAAAGAAGTGGGGGAATTAATCTCAGTCAGATTCTGGTAGGACAACTAAGTCTACTTTGTAGTTTTAGAGAACTAATTGTAACCATGTTTATAGTAAGACTCATCCATGAGGCCTTTGTGAAATAATACAAGAAAAGATGTATCCCTATCCAGATATTGATGCTCTTAAGTCCACCTTCTCTTGCAGCTTCCAGTGCATGTTACACTGCATGCACACAGGTTGAAAATAAGGACTAACCTCCAATAACTAATGACAAAATAGTTAAAGTTGGAAAGGACATCTGGAGGTCATCTTGTCCAACCTTCTCCTCCAGCAGGGTCACTTACAGCAACTTGCCCAGAACCGAGTCCAAGTGGCTTCTGAGTATCTCCAAAGAGGGAGACATCACAGCCTCTCCGGGAGACCTGTGCCAATGCTCCATTGCCCACAAAATAAAGACTGCTTCCTGATGTTTAGACAGAACATTCTGCTTTTCAGTTTGTGCTCACCACTTCTTGCAGTAGCACTGGCCACCACAGAAGGAACCTGATTCTGACATCTTTGCACTGACACATCAGGTATTTAGAGACATTCATGATGTCCTTCCTGTATCTTACCTTCTTCAGGCTACAAGTTCCCACTCTCTGTCTTTCTTCATAGCAGACATACTCTATAGACCCTTCAGCATCTTTTGATCCTCTGTAGCCCTGCCAGTATGTCCTTATATCTCTAGTACTGAGGGACCCAGCACTCTGGGTATGTCCAATCAGAGCTGAACAGAGGGGCAGAAGCAGATGGCAAGTTGATACAAAATAGATGCAGTATGCTACAGTCCTTCTACAGCCCTAATAATCAAAGACATCTGCAGGAGGAGATTCATCTCTACTACCTGTATGGTCTGCGATTAAATATAAGATGACTAATCCAGCATCAATATCCATTTCCGTTAAGACTGCAAGGAAACCTTTATCAAACACCTAAGTCTTTAACTTTCACAGGGTTAGTGTTAAGCTATTTTACCACATATAAAATGACAATGAAGCACTACTATTATTATTATCATTATCATTATTATTTCCATCTCTCCCTCCCTCTAGTACCAAGTCTGGAAACAGAGAAAACACTTGACACATTAGGAGGAAAAGAAGACAAAGAAAGTTTTACAGAGTGATCTGGATCAAGATGTTTAAAAAAAAAAGTGATGTAATACCCAACATTTCAAATGCATTAAATCTGTGGGATTTAAGAAAAGCATGGCTGGAAAGCAAACAGAGCAATATCTGTAAAAAAGCCAGGAAGAACATGAGGTAAAAAAAATGGTGTCAAAGCCAAAAAACGTCATGCAGAGCAGATACAGAAAAATTGCCTTCAGGACAGTTTGTTTAGACCAGAGAGTATAAAAAGAAAATCATAAGGGATTGAAGAAGAAAAAAAAAGTTTTGGTGAGACAGAGAACACTCTCTAGAAGATCTAGAAGAGAAAAAGAAGCATAAAGTTAGCCAGCTGTTTGGTGAGATCTCAACATCTATATGGACCAAAGGAGAGACTCCAGAAGAGTGCTGCTGAGCAAGCAAGCAGATTACATAGCAGATCAGCACACAGAGAGAGGATAGAGAACGCAGTTACACAGAACATAAAGTAAAAAGTAATAACTCAAGATGAGGGCTCACACAAGCAGAGGGATATTTGGAAGGTGCAGAAAGATAATGTAACAGGCTGTAAAGATTGCTAGATTGTGTGAATCTAATCCGAAGAACACATGAGACAATGGTGAGCAATTTGGCACCAGCGCTTTAAGATACTCTCATGAAGTTCCTGCATTCAAAGAACTGCTCCTCTACACTTAACAAAATGCTCAGATAACAAGGTCTTAAAAATATGCAAGTTCTTCAGATTCAAATAAGGCCTCATGTTCTGGAAAACAGACAGATAATTCAATTTTTTAGGCTATTTTCCACTGCAGCTAAGTATTTGTTGCCTGGACCATAGCAGTAAAATGGCAACATGCAAAGTAGTATTCCACCTGTAAATTCCAATTACTTCTGGCTATGATTTTAAAATGATAGAATCACATGATATCCCATGTTGGAAGGGAGACATAAGGATCACAGAATGCCTTGGGTTAGAAGGGACCTCAAAGATTATCTAGTTCCAAACTCCCTGTTTCATGTAGGGTTGTCAGGATCAAGCAACAGATCAGGTTGCCCAGGACACCCATCCAACCCAACCTTTAACACCTCCAGGGATGAGGCATCCACAATCTTTCTGGGCAACCTGTTCCAGAACCTCACCACCACCTCAGTGAAAAGATTCCCTGACATTTAATACAAATCTCCCCTCCTTTAGTTTAAAACCCCCTTGTCTTATCACTCTACCTGTGTAAAAAAGTTGCCTTCTGTTTATAACCTCCCTTCATATACTGGAAAGCCATAATGAGGTCTCCCCAAAGCCTTCTTTCCTCAAGAATAAACAAGCCCAGCTACCTCGGCCTGTCTTCAGAGGAGAGGTGCTCGAGCCTTCTGATCATCCTCGTGGCTCCCCTCTGGACTATCTCCAAAAGCTCCACATCTTACCTCTGTTTGGGGCCCCAGACCTGGACTCACTACTCCAAATGTGGCTTCACAAATACAGAGCAGGGAGAGACAATCATCTCCTTTGGCTGCATCAAAAGATGAGTGGACAGCAGAGCAAATATACTGTTGGCCTCCTGGGCTACAAACACACACTGCTGGCTCATGTTAAGCTTTTCATCTTCCAGGACTCCTGGTATGAGGATCAATGAGTCCAATTCGAGGCTCAACACAGGGCCACCCAAGAATCAGACCAAATGCCTGAGATCATGCTTCAGGCACTTCCTATACTCCAGCAAATTGGTGCTATGAGCAAGTGCTGTGATCACTTCCCTGGGGAGGCTGTTTCAGTGCCTGAACAGCCTCTCAGTGAAAAACTTATTCCTGATATCCAACCTGACCCCTTCTCCCCCTCCCCCATTACAGCTTCATGCTATTCCCTTGGATTCTATCACTGGTCACCAGACAGAGGAAATCAGTGCCTGCCTCTCAATTACCCCTTGAGAGGAAAACACAGGCTGCAATGAGGCCCTCAACCTTCTCTTCTCTAGGCTGAGCAAATTAAGGGACTTCAGCTGCTCCTCGTACATCTTCCCCTCTAGACCCTTTACCATCTTTGTAGCCCTCCTCTGCACCCTCTCTAATAGTTTTATGTCCTTTTTGTAGAGCAGTGCCCAAAACTGCATATAGCACTCAAGGTGAGGTCACACCAGAGTAGTGTAGAGTGGGACAATATACACTACTCTCAACTGGTTAGCAATGCCGTGCTTGATGTATTCCAGGATATGGTTGGTCAGTAATGGCTGCCTGGGCACACTATTGACTCATGTTCAATTTGCAGTCAACCAAAACTACCAAATCCCTTTCACTGAAGCTGCTCCCCAGTGTCTCATCTTCCAAACTATGTAAAGCCAGGGTTGCCCCTTCCCAGATCGCATCAGTGACAAAACAAAGCATAAAAAAGGCTCTTATTAGTATTCTGTTAGCATTACTTAACATCTATTCATAGAGTTTTGCTAAAGAAGTGTGATTTAAATTCCACTGAAGTCTATGGGAAGTCCACCACCATGTGCAGTGTGTTTCTTCTCTAGTGTTTTGATCATCTTCTCTTTCGTTATCTCTATGCTTACAGACTTTTTCTTGAATCTTGAATCATGAAATGGAAAGGTCAAAACATTCCTTTTATTACAAACCAAAGTAATCTTTTTATGGTAAAGGTGATAGCTTTTTTTTATTTGTTTTCATCTCATATCTTTCCTGAGCTTTTGTTATTTCTTGATGATTCTATATTGCAGCTCACTTGAATTCTATTGAAAAAGACAGCTCTACTCAAAGCTCACGTGACCATGGCTGTAACAGAAGAGTCTCCTTACCTATCACAACTTCTCAACCACTATGTTACCACCAAGCAAGCATAACTATATAGCAAAATGAACTGCTCTCATAAAACACTTCATCTACACGATTTGCAAAGCCCAGCAAGATAGGTTCCTTACAGTTGTGTTATATATATGTACGTGTATATACATAAAAGAGAGAGAGAAAAAAAAAAGAAACTCAATTGCTACAAGCACACAAACCATGTTTCATCCCTTTGGCAAGTCCATCAAATGCCTCTCTTGACTATTTTCCTTTGTCTTACTCTCGCTTTAAAATTTATACACGATATAGCCAGAAATTTAGTCTCATTTCCTGTGTTGTGATAAGGCATGAGTGCTTCAGTCTTTGTCAGCTGTCTGTTGCCACTGGAAGACTCTTTGATCCTCTTGTCTCTGAGCTGAGCATTCCAATAAAGTTTTCCATCACCAACATCAATTATCACTAGGGACAGTTGCTTCTGATTTTCTTTTTTTTCAGAAGTTGTATCACATATAACACTAGCTGCTATCCCAGGGGCTTACAGAGGTCTGAGTAGTTTCAAACAAAAAAAACAAACCTCTGTATTTTTCATAACTTCAGAAAAACTGAGACAGTCCAAATTCCTTTCCAGGTAAGTAAGAAAATCTTACTTTACTGCAAACTAGACAATATAAAACTACAGTTGTATGCAGTAATGCACAGAGCTGTCATTTTTAAAATAATTGGAAAGGCACTGATAATAAGAGTAAGTTTGTTTCTTACATAGTATTGTTTCTGTATATGGTATTCAGTCCAGAAGATAATGCATGACAAGACAAGCTCTCATTCACACAAACTTAAAGGAAGAACAAACTATTACTACTTCAAACAAAGCAATTGTTTTCCTATGTGAAGTTTTATGCATCAAAGTAACAAGTATTA
Organism: Centrocercus urophasianus; assembly: GCF_019232065.1. Classification (NCBI taxonomy): domain Eukaryota; kingdom Metazoa; phylum Chordata; class Aves; order Galliformes; family Phasianidae; genus Centrocercus; species Centrocercus urophasianus. The sequence goes on from NW_024884722.1 coordinate 25,411,282, forward strand.
ACAATGAAGCTAAAATTATCCATCTATATGCATATTAGACAAAAGAAGGAATGGTATGAAAGTGCAATTCAGAATATGGAATACCAAAGAAAATGTGCAACACAAAAACAATTGCCATAGCTTGCAGTAAGTTAAAAACAGAAGTCTCTCTCAAAAACAATTTATGTTAGGATTCAGATGGGAAAAGAGGAAATAAACCAATGGAATATTGAAAGGGAAATTAAGCAAAATCAATGAAAGATCTCTGCAAAAGATCATTTAGAAAGCACAAATCAGATGAAAATTGTTGAAGCAGAAATCACTATAATAGAAGCAGGAACACTCAACCTCACAACACCTTTCTTCTTCAGACTCCAATTTACACGGTTCTCCATAACTGACCTTATTTTAACTTGGTATTAATTGAAAAGGTCTCTCTAAGGAAAAAGTTACAACCTCTGTCTTAAAAAAAACAACCAGCTATTTCTGTTCCATGTATCATATTTAGTCCACATTGCTTAGATTATGGGGAAAAGGTTAGATGAAGAAATTAGCAGCACAAGAAAAAAAAAAAGAAAAGCAGTTATCAACAGAATACTTTTTCTTGGATGCCCTCAAAAAAAAGGAGGCTTAAATTCAATGAAAAGATGCAATGATAAACAGGCTACACTGAGAACAAACATCACAGTTCCATAGTTTGCAGAGTAGTAGTGCAAAGTGTTCTGCAAGCAGAACAAACACCAAAACAAAGGCTTTAAGGACAGTATCCAAAACATCAAGCACAGGGAAGTATTCTAAGTAAGGCTGATATTTTGGCTAAAAATTACGAGGGGCGATTACAAATGCAATCCTTTTCAAAAGTCAGTCCTGAAGGCAGGAAGAGTGAGAGTTACTAAAGCTATCTAGTAGAACTGTTTAGATTTGCGTGATACTGACCCAGCACAACAGTTTATGCAGAAATTCTTGAAACACCTAGTTAGAGAACATTGCCAAATTATTCCCCCTCACATCAAACAAATTAGAAAGTCTACTTTCTGTTACATCTTCACATTTGCATTTTTCTAGCAGCACCACATTGCACGCTTATGTTCAATTTAGCATTGCCAAGATTCTGCGTCTCTAGCATTGTTTTTCAATCAGCATTCTCACATTTTGTTTTCTTTTGGTTGGCTTTTACACTGCAAACCACTTAGTATTCATCTTGATTACATTTTACACTGCTAACATCTGCCTCTTTGTTAACTGCTTTACTTCCTATAGCCTTTTATGTATAACTTCCCAAATGTTAGAAGCCCTCCTAGATTAATTTTGTCAGCAAATATGGTTGGTACAGTCTTCGCTTGCTTTATTTCCTTATGACAACTTTTTTGACTTCTTTTTTTTAAACTACTGCACAGTTTCAGTACCTCAAGTAAGTAATGTAACTTATTAAATCCATAGCTGTTAGAAGTCTAAATTCATCACATGAAAACATTCTGGTAATCAGGAGTGCACAAAAGCAGAATTTTACACTTACATCCAGGGTAAAGCCACATACTCAGAGATCTGAATGCTATTTATCACTTGCTCCATTACATGTTTTTCAGTTAATTTAGAAGGTCTATTTTTTCCCCCAACCTGTAAAATGGAAATTCTTACTTACAACTTTGTTCTATGATCTACACAGTAGTGACCGCAGTTTTGCATCTATGCAATGAAGGAATAAATTGGTCAATTGAATAATCCCCTCCACCATTCTTCTTTAACTTGAAGGTTCTTAAAGAGTCCTTAAAAGGTGAATGCTCAAAATTCTGAAACTTCTTTTGCCAGTTCTTTATGAATTTTGCTATCTGGCACTGCTGCCGTTACACACACAAATTACAAAAGGCACTGAAGCAACAAAGCCAAACCTGCTAAATGCAAGTCAATGAGAAAATCCAGGCTCACTCCTCCATCCCTGCATATTTCAGGATGCAGTCAAAGGTACAGAGATAAATTACTGAGTAGAAGGGCCTTCCACTAGAGATAGAAAAAAAAACAGTCAGCAAGGTGCTTACCTAAGGGTAGAGGCCTCTTTTTCAAACTATCTCCAAACTATCTCACGCAGGCAATTTTCACAATAACTTTTAAAAAGCATTAGATATTACAAAGATAGCCATATAAGCCTGTAGGAAAGAAAGTTCCCATCTGCGTGTAGGAAGGAAGAGAATTACTGGAATTCAGAAAAGAACAGAGTAACTTGTTAGCTTTACTATGCTACCACTTTATACCACTTTATATGTAGAAATTTACCACATACATGAGAAAAATGCTACAGTAAAATAAAGTTATTTATGTTAAGCATTGAATTTAAGCTTCAGAACTTTTATTGCCTTGCATCTTTTTAATGACATATACTTACCTCTTTTAGCAAACTGCAGCATATGAAGTGTACTAGACACTAGTACACTTCAGACAACTAGCTAATGGTTTCAAAAAAATCTATAAAACTACAGGCTAGTCTACATAAAAACTGGACACTGTAGCAAGTCTTTGCGAAACAGATTTCCAAAGATCTGAATTTGAGCAAGACACAGCATTAGTTTTAGTTTAAATATAATTTAAAATGTCAAGGTTTTTTTTCTGCCGAATAAAAATTTTCCCCTCTAACCTTTCTACTGGAAAGAAATGAACACACACGTATACACCAGGTCAGGCTCTTCTCCGTGGTGCATAGCTATAGGGCAAGAAGTAATAGCTTGAAACTTGAACATAGGGAGTTCCATACTAATGTGCAGAACTTCTTCATGGTGAGGGTGACGGAGCACTGGTATATGTTACCCAGAGAGGTCGCAGAGTTTCCTTCTATAGAGATATTCAAGACCTGTCTGGACACCTACAGCCTATTGTAGAGTACTTGCTCTAGCATGGGGGTTGAACCTGAGGATCTCCTTGACATCCCTTCCAACCACTGTGGTTCTGTGATACGCTCTAAACAGAGCAGAATTTTTCATCTGACAAAAATAATAAGCATTTATTGAAGCTAACAGAGAATTCCTTCACAAATGATTGTCACATTAGACATGGAAAGCCATGGATCCAAATTATCCTTCACATTTAGAATGTTGAGTTTAGGGAAGTAAATTACCAAAGCCGTTCACATTTAAATTAGACTATACTTTTAAGGTTGGGCAATTTTACAGCATTTTTAAAGCTTTAAGAACTGATAAACTTGTCATGCTAAGTGTTCTAATGACATAGTATCTATACAGATGAGAAAAAACTAGTCTTCACTTCCAGAATGCCATCTATCAAGGTTTGCTTCTAATCCAACTGTAATTACATTTTAACAAAGTAGTTTCTCAAGATCCCCTCATAGTTCACCCTCTTAGAGAGAAGGGGCTAGGCTAGCATCTTTGTTTGATCCTTTCAGCTGAATATTAATACTCCACTCCACTGATAACTGGTCAAATGTCTTCTATCTACCCTTTCAATGAGAAGTCTTAGAAGCCAGCTACTTCTCAAGAAAAAACATGGAAAATATTTTAAGTGTAGAGAATAGGTAAATTTCTACAGCAGCCTCCTGTCAGTGGGAGATAACCTAATTTATATGTTATTTTCAGGCCAATGATCTGCAGAACATAATGCTATGAGGAGCGATTAGCTTCTCACTGAATTAGCTAGGCCAGAGAAAAAAGGGTAAATTAGTACTGAATTGAAAAGTGTAAACTGAAGACATGAAATTTGTTTGAAAAGAAACACGCAAATAAAAACTAACCTATTAAGCATGAAGAGGACATAAAAAACCTCTGACAGTTTGTGACATATTAATTTATATGATGAAAGCAATTATAGCCTTCCTTCAACATACACTGCTGGATTTTCCCTTGCAAACGGTCTCCAAGCAGCCACAAGCATCAAGAAAATCTGTTACACCACCCTCTCTACCGCTAAACATTACATATTCTTGCTTAATAATAACAACTGACAAATCTTATTTATATTCTTTCCCTTGTTGTCTCTGATAAGAAAAATCAAGGGATAATGCTTACACACTGAACAAATAACTTGATGCATAACTGTCTGCTTGCTTATATTACAAACAAGAAAAGACATTTTGCCTTCAAACTAAACTTACAGATTTCTCTACTTACATTACTGCAATACATAAAAGTAACATTACACCAATGTGTTCTTTTTTTCCCCACTTAAATACTGTTCCTCCTCAAATTTCAGGTCCAACAGAAAGTACTAGAGACTTAATTATAAAGGTTTTGAATAGATAGATAAATTTAAGTGTTTTTGTCTATTGTTGCTGATGATGTTTTATTCAGATGATGTTCTTCCATTTCTTGCTATACTCAGCTGTTGATAGGGCACTTTAAAATTCTCAAATTTTAAGTTCTCTTGTCCCCCAAAGTTGTAAATACAAAATGCCAAAAGTATCATTTTACTACAAGAGCTTAGTATTTTACCTGAATACATTAGCATTGCTTATGCTTTTATAACACCCACAATCAAATGCATTCATGACTGATCCCACCTGGGGCTGTGTAAAGGCACTAAGCAAGTGCATTTGAAGATTTCCTATATTCTAGAGAAAGACAGTATCGAAAAACAATGCTGAGTTATCTGATCAGAAAGTGAAACTCTGAAGTGTTTATTGAGATAAGAAAGTTGGTTTAAAATCAGAACTAGTGAAGGAAGGCCACTGTGGGAAAAATGGCTACTCTGCTTCTAGATACAGTATTCATTTCGTAGGTAAATAAGTCAGAACTCAAGTGAGCTCCTTAGACTTTACTCTTCCCCATTCATACAAGCTTAAGTATCAGCTGCTGAAGCATAAATCATGAACGAGTCACTGAAGCATCGATGTATTAATTAACCCATTCAGTGTTTTCCACTGCAGAATAATTCTCTCTGACATTTTTTTTTTTTTTTACAAGAGATCCAAAGAGATTAAAAATTTTTTTTTTTTTTTTTTTTTTTTTTTTTTTCCTGAGAGACTGTTATGAAATGAAAGAACTATTGCTACTGGACAGACTTTTCTGCTATTTAGCCAGCTGCAGCTCAGTAACAGAGGTACAATCACACACATTAAGCTGAAAATTCCATCTTCTTCTCGGCAAGTAGTAACTGACTTGAGCTTTTAATCAAACTAAGTTATAATCAGAAAAAGTAACCTTCAGGTTAACAATTAATCATACGTTGTTCACACATTTGAGTGCTATATTTATGTACACAAAACCTTAAAGTTGTGTGATTAGTTTAATTAGATTGAGCATATTTGTTGTTTGAAATGGCTGCCTCTGGATAAACTGGTTTTCTCATATTTTCGTCTTCTTCTTATACAGTCAAAGCTAAGAGTAAACCACTTTATAAATAGAGCATAAGGTGAACAACCACTAATATTAATGCCTGTAATTTAAACAGCCACTCTCTATCAAGCATGAGTGGCGCAGTGAATAGATGCTGGACAAATCAGCATGCAAGACCATGCATATAATGAACGGTAAGAAGCCTTTTAGGGCCTGAGGCACTGGCTGCACACTTGTACAATCCTTCCCCACATCAAAGGAATAGCTTCAGGCAATTTAAGCACAGCAAAATTTAACATCTTTTCTGAAGTCCGACAGGTGTGTCTGATCCTTAATCTACTGAGTTCCAATCTAGTTCATATTCCTTCTTCCATTAATTGTGACAAAATGTTATTCTATACAGTACCTCCTCATAGAAACAAAAAAGCCAACACTCAAAGCACAAAGATAGTCATGCACTACATTTTCAAGGGACTTGAGACTCCTATTAACACAAGTAACACTTATGTCTAAATCATCAAATCTGAAATCCTTGTAATTTAATTTACAGAACTAAATGTAAATGTTACAACTCAATTCTAGCCACAGTAATTTTTCTATTTTACTATTACAGACTCCTACTAGAGTTAACAATGCTGAAAAGCAGCAGCTTGTTTAGATCTGGAAAGGAAAACAGTTACATGCATTCAAATAATAATTCTCTTACCAGAAGAAAATTAAAAATAAGTAATATTAAGAATAAAAGAACCAAATTATTTAAGTAACTGTTAAAAATATATCAACAACGAATCCATGAAATCATACTCTGATTGGGCTAGGGCATTTACCAAGGGCATTTCAAAGCAGGCAAAGTATAGCTTTTAGAGTGTCTTGACTTAGCTTTCTTTTAATTTGTGTCATGATTTTCCTATGACTAGACTATACATTTTATAACACAAAGGTAGAACTTATTTGTCTTGCTTTAACTATAGTTTCTATCTATTCACTGGGAATTCATTCACTGGAAGGCAATTGATAAACACAAAAAAGTAGCAAGCTTTCAGATTTGCTCTCAAGCTGTTCTAACAGCTTTAAGTGCTAGCATCCTATGAAGAAACGCCTACTCCAAAATTAACAGAAAATATTCAAGTTAAATATCTCAGTGGAAGTTTGCAACGCCAGTTAATTCTCCCTGATACAATCCTTCTGGGGGAATTGAATCAGGTCACATCAAGACTCATTTCAATCCAGCACAGGTGTATGAGGCTAAAGCAGAAAAGAATCTGTGCTCCCACAGTGTTGTTGATAAATAAGCAGTTTATCAAGTTTACAAAGCTAATGCAGACACTCTGCTTTAAAGATAATTACCCTAACACTGTGTTCAGATAGATTTGTGCAAAATTATCTCCCTCCCTAGCTTCCACAGAATTAAGTTGGATATTCCACGCATCTCCTTCCTCTTCAGCCAAGCTCCTTTTTTTTTTCCCACTTTCCTCTACAATATTTCTCCTTCCCCCAAGATTGCCTCATTTTCTCTAATTTTTTCTCTAAATTCTTTCCAAAGAAATCTATACAATTCTTGTACGTTTTCGAGTCCTAAAAAATAACCTCAGGAAAACCCAGAATTGCAAGCCCAAAAGAAACTGAAAAAACATGCAGTGAGCTAAGAGGTTTGTATTGAGGTTAGTTTGTCCTAGACAAAGATAGATTAAGGATCTTCGTGGACTATGTGTGATAGTGGCCACTTTTCCTAGACAATAACTTTAGAATGGATTACAGTATAGTTCACAACGCAACAAAACTTTAAAGTTGAAGAGGAAAAGGACTATTCTAATAACAATTTGTCTTCATGGAAGTGAGTGTATTATATGTTCACTAAATGGCAATGCTATAGTGATACCAACAGATCAGTTCTGTTCCAGTCTGTACCTTGGTAACAGGACAGAGCAGGAGAGAAATAAAGGTGGAGATGTTAGTGGGGACCTTCCTAAGGAACTAGGAAAGGAAGAATGATAACTAAGATTCATTCAGAAAAAGCAACTTTAGCCTTTTATGGACTTAAGACTGTGAGAGTGTATGACTACACTGAAGTAAACTGCTCAAAGCCTATGCCAGGAGCACGTATGCCTGTGGCAGAAGAAAATACAACTGGTAAGAAATAAAAAACTCTCCACAAGGTCTTATACTGTGCATTTCAACACTCAAGATCAGTTCTAATTCTCAAAACTCAAAATTCTAAAACTCAAGTTCAGGCTAATTATGACCTTGTTGCTATTTCCGAAACATGGTAGGACCACTCCCACGATTGGAGTGCTGTGATAGATGGCTATAAGCTTTTCAGAAGGAATAGACGAGGAAAGGGTGATGGTGTGGCCCTTTATATTAAAAACTGTTTCGAGGTAGAAGAGCTTGGGGTTGGGAATGATAGAGTGGAGTGTCTATGGGTAAGGATCAGGGGGAAGGCCTGTAGGGGTGGCATCTTGGTGGGGGTCTGTTATAGACCACCTAATCAGGACGAAGAGTTGGATGAGGCATTCTATCAGCAGCTCGCAAAAGTCACACAATTGCCAGCACATGTTCTGACTGGAGACTTCAACTTCCCTGACATATACTGGAAATATAATATAGCGCAGAGGAAGCAGTCCAGGAGGTTTCTAGACTGTGTGGAAGATTGCTTCCTTACGCAACTGGTAGGAAAGCCTACCAGGGGCGGTACCCTGCTGGACCTGGTCTTTGCTAACAGAGAAGGACTGGTGGGAGAAGTGAAAGTTGGGGACCGTCTTGGGTAGAGTGACCACAGAATTGTAGAATTTTCCATTCTTGGGGATATAAAAGAGCAACCAGCAAAACTACCTTCTTGAACTACCACAGGGTGGATTTTTATCTGTTCAGGGCGCTTGTAGTGCAGGTCCCTTGGGAGTCGCTTCTCAACGGTAGAGGCCCAAGAAGCCTGGATGCTCCTCAAGACGAAAATCTTAAAGGCACAAGAACAGGCTGTCCCTGAGTACCGTAAGATGAGCTGTATGGGAAGACGACTGGTGTGGATGAACCGGGAATTACTGTTGAGACTCAGGGGGAAAGAGAGAGTCTATGTCCTCCGGAAGAAGGGACAGGCTACTTGGGGAGATTAGAAAGAAGTAGCTAAGATATGCAGGGAGGAAGTTAGGAAGGCAAAAGCCCAACTTCAACTCAGGTTGGCCTCTGCGGTAAAAGACAATAAAGAATCCTTTTATAAATATATCAATGGCAAAAGAAGAACCAAAGAGAATTCTCATCCTATACTTGATACAGCAGGGAATGTGACCATTGGGGACAAGGAGAAGGCTGAGGTCCTCAATGCCTTCTTTACATCTGCCTTTAATAGCCAGACCTGTTATCCTCTGGGCATTTTATGCACCGATCTGGAAGTCCGGGACGCTGCTCAGAATATGCCCCCAGCAATTCCAGTGGAGACAGAGATCTTCTCCTCCATCTGGACCGTCACAAGTCCATGGGACCGACCGCATGGGCTGCACCCCCAGGTGCTGAGGGAGCTGACGGGGGTGATTGCTGAGCCCCTCTCAGCCATCTATCAGCGCTCCTGGTTAACTGGTGAGGTCCCTGAGGATTGGAGGCTTACTGATGTGACTCCCTTCTTCAAGAAGGGCCTTCCCTGACCCCCACCAAGATGCCACCCCTACAGGCTTTCCCCCTGATCCTTTCCCATAGACACTCCATTCTATCATTCCCAACCCCTTCAAGAAGGGCCCTCCCTCCCTCTGTAAGGAGGATCTGGGAAACTACAGGCCTATCAGCCTGACCTCGGTACTGGGGAAATTAATAGAGCAAATCGTCTTGGATGAGATTGCACGGCCTGTGCGCAGTGTCCAGGGGATCAGGCCCAGCCAGCACGGGTTCATGAAAGGCAGGCTGTGCTTGACCAACCCCACCTCCTTCTATGACTCTGTGACCAGTCTGGTAGATGAGGGAAGGGCTGTTGATGTAGCCTTCCTAGACTTCAGCAAAGCCTTTGACACGGTCCCTCACAGGCTTTTTCTGGGGAAACTGGCTGCCTGTGGCCTGGACAGGTATACACTTCTTTGGGTAAGGAACTGGCTAGAGGGCTGTGCCCAGCAGGTTGTGGCAAATGGAGTCAAGTCCAGCTGGCGACCTGTTTGAAGTGGTGTCACCCAGGGGTTGGTACTGGGGCCCACCTTGTTTAATATCTTTATTGATGACCTAGATGAAGGGATTGAGTGTACCCTCAGTAAGTTTGCAGATGACACCAAGCTGGGAAGTAGTGTCGATCTGCCTGAGGGTAGGGAGGGCCTTCAGAGAGATCTAGGTAAGCTGGACTGCTGGGCTGAGGTGAAGGGGATGAGGTTCAACAAGGCCAAGTGTCAGGTCCTGCACTTTGGCCACAACAACTCCATGCAGCACTATAGGCTTGGGGATGAGTGGCTGGATGAGTGTGAAGAGGACCTGGGGGTGTTGGTTGATGCTCAGCTGAACATGAGCTGACAGTGTGCCCAGGTGGCTAAGAGGGCCAACAGCATCCTGGCCTGCATTAGAAATGGTGTGGCCAGGAGGAGCAGAGAGGTGATCATCCCCCTCTACCCAGCACTGGTGAGGCCGCACCTTGAGTACTGCGTTCAGTTTCGGGCCCCTCACTCCAGGAAGGATATTGAGGTCCCAGAGCACAAGTCTTATGAGGAGCGATTGAGGGAGCTGGGATTGTTCAGTCTGGAGAAGAGGAGGCTCAGGGGAGACCTCATCGTGCTCTACAACTTCCTGAAGGGAGGTTGTGGTGAAGAGGGATTTGGCCTCTTCTCCCAGGCAATGAGCAGGACACGGGGTAATGGCCACAAGTTGTATCAGAGGAGGTTTAGATTAGACATAAGGAAGAACTATTTCTCTCAGAGGGTGGTCAGGCACTGGAATGGCTGCCCAGGGAGGTGGTGGTGTCGCCATACCTGGCAGCGTTCAAAAGGCATCTGGACGACATGCTGCATGATATGGGTTAGTGCTTGTGGTAGCAGTGGTAATGAGAAGACGGTTGGACTAGATGATCTTATAGGTAGTTTCCAACCTTGTGATTCTATGATTCTATGATTCTGGTTCTAAATCAGATTTTCCAACAGAATAAGAGAACCATTCATAGTATACACAGATGATTAATATTTAAACTAAAATAACACATGCCTAATAAACACTAATTGGAGTAACATAAAAGAAGAGTGAAAGGTAAGCACACTCACATCATTTTGTTTCATGCTCTGATAATTTCAAATATTACCTGTAATTCAGAAGTAGAAACAAACTCACTGTAAATATTTTTTTCCCCTACAGCAAACTTTGAAGAACCATGTCTCCATTACAAAAAGATAACTGAAAGAAAATGAGAGCACTAATTAAAAAAAAAAAAAAAAAAAAAAGGAAATAAATCAAACACTCTTCCAGTAGTACAAAAATCTTCCCTGTATTTTAAGCCAGGTTTTTTTTTGTTTCAAACTTACTGAATCACTTCAGATTTAAGAAATTGACACCCTTTGATTACTGGCTACACCATCACTTTGTCTACCAGTTACAGCTCAGAGACCACCATTCCTCCACTGGAACCATCACTGGGCTGAGGAGATTCTCACTTCTACTTTGGGAAGAAGGTTGCAGCTGACTGCTGCCAGCTACCAGAAGAGCTGATCAGAGGCTGTGGGAAGGGCTCACCTTTAGCATGAGGACCCAAAAGTATCTCAAAAATGTAGAAGGCAGGAATCACTGTAGCCTGGGGTAAGATTTAACAATGTAAGAGAAGATTTAGATTTAACAGTGTAAGAGAAGATTTTGACCAAAACACTATGAGTCAGTCTTAAAGTGCTGTGAAACCACAGTGCCAGATTACTTATTTCCTTGTGGCTTGATTTTTTTAAATTTCATTTCTTTCTATGTTCCGATGCAACTGAATCACAGAAAGAAACTGTACACACAGTTTTCTAAATGCTCAATAAAGTCGTGTTTATATTAAATGAAAGAATTAAGAAAACAAGAGTTACTTCAGAATTCAACAGCTTGCATATCTTTCTAACTACTGCTTTATCAGTGTTTTGAATACTGACAAGGATTGCCATCTGGCTGAAAGCAGGAGTGGCCAGTGGCCCCTCATGTGTGTTACATTCTGCATAATTAAGAAGTTAGCAATAAACAGGTCCTGATACTACAGAACAACACTTGGTGAGACTATAACATTACTGTGGCTAATTGAATATCTATTTGCATCATAAAATCCTATCCTATATCCTTAGATGTACACCACAAAAGAGATGTTTAACATCAAAACAAGGTATTCTAAGCTCCTTATTCTCATTCTTGGCGATTCCTAAGTACTGACCAAGGACAGAAAGACTAAGATATGCATGAAAAACGATATAATTACCTGTGTACTTTTAAGCTCTCTGACATCTGTAACTCATACAGGTACTGCAGAAAGATTTGTAGGTACAATCAATCAGAAGTGGCGCTCAGAGCAAGTACCTTACAGACTTACTTGCTCTGCAGTTGAGCTCTTAGAGGAGTACCTTAC